>NW_008338533.1:6705501-6707207 GCF_000622305.1 Nannospalax galili | reverse complement strand
ACGTAAATTTCCATGCTTCCTCCTCAAATATAATACATTTTTAAAAATTTGGATTTTTTTGTGTGTATATACACAGAACATCCCACACCATCTTATTTGACTGTATGCCCACTTCCCAGATGTCACCCTCCCATAGCCTCCCTCCCCCCACTAGAGCCCTGATACTCTGATATCCCTGCTACTGTCTGCTGTGTTGTCGGCACCCCCAGCCATTCCCCACTACTTGTCTATCTGGTGAATCAAGTCAGCCTATCTAGAGGTCTTTGTTTTAGGAAGGTCAGCTGTTCCTCATCTAGCAGCAATCGGTTGTCAATATTCCTTTAGATAAGATTGGGGTCTGCTGTTCATTTTCCCAGTTCTATGCTGGGTTACTATCTGGAAGTCCCTTCTGGCCAACAACTCAAAAGAAGGTATCTCCTATCTGGCATTGTTGCTTGTTATGTAGCCTTTAGCTATACATATGGACTCCTAAAAAATTTTGTTGGCCCCTTTAATCTTTGGTTATACTTTCCTTTTGGGTGTTTAAGGCCATACAGTTGGCCCAGATAAACCAATTTATTTTCACTCTTAAGGTCATTTGAGGATCTGTTCCTCAGGGGTCACTTGGGTTTGGGAGGAGCCTCTGGCTTCTTTTTTTAACCAGTTCCACCTGTATGAAGATAAGTCAAAGGTCCTGCTCGACCGACCATGGCTGGCTTCACTTGGAAGCATGGAGGAAATGATTCCTCTGTGTTGACCCTTCTCTTTGTAGACTGGACACTGGTTCAAGTCCATCTGGTGGGGTCTCCTCAGCCTCCTTGCTCAAGAGGACAGGTGACCCACCACAATTATAGGACATTTTGAGAGATGTTCATAGTCCCCTGGAACTAGCTCACTATGTAGACCAGGCTGGCCTTGAACTTACAGAGATCTGCCTGCCTCTGCCTCCCGAGTGCTGGGATTAAAGACATGCGCTACCACACCCAGCCAGTTTGGTACTTTTAATTACTGTGTGTCATGTAGATAAATCTTGGGCAAAGACCAATTATCCTCAGATAAACCTTACTTAGACATATATTTCTTGATCTGCCATGTATAATTTGTCAGTAGGTTGTTGGAGTGATATGGCTCCCTCTGCTTTTCAAAACTAGCTAGGCATTGTTTATCTCTCACATTGTCTCACTCCTCCATCATGGTTTTCCCACTTAAGGTGCCCCCATTTACCCCCTTTCTTTCTCAATAATACCCTTCTCCTACAGTCCTACCTCTCTTGAGCTCCTTCTTTCCCTACTATTCTTCTCCTTCAGGTTATTTCTTTTCCTTTACCTCACTGTTTCCTTACCCTTGTCCTGGTTCCTGCAGTTATGTCTGTTTACATACTCACTTATCAGGGTTTGGTTCTAGGATCCACATATGAGGGAGAACATATGTCGACTTTTTTTTTCTGAGTCTGTGTTATGTCACTCAGTACAACAGTTTCTAGTTCCATCCATTTACCTGCAAATTTCATGATTTCATCTTTCTTTACTGCTGATTAAAACTCTATCACATAAATGAACCACAGTTTCATTATCCATTTGTCAGTTGAGGGACACTTAGGTTGCTTCCATCCCTTAGCTATTGTGAAAAGAGAAGCAACAAACATGGATGTACAATGTCTCTGCAATAGGATGAGTTCTTTTGAGTAAATGCCAAGGAGTGGTATAACTGCATCAAATGGTAGGTTG
>NW_008338533.1:6703519-6705418 GCF_000622305.1 Nannospalax galili | reverse complement strand
CCTTTCACCACATCCTCTCCAACATTTGGTATCATTTGTTCTCTTGATCTTAGCCAGTCTGACTGGGGTAAGCTGAAATCTTAAAGTGCTTTTAATTTGCATTTCCCTAATTATTAGGGTTGTTGAACATATTTTAAGATGCTTCTTAGCCATCTTTACTTCCCCTTCTGAGAACTCTCTGTTCAGCTCCTTGGCCCATCTTTTAATTGGGTTACTTCTTGTCTTGATTCTCTGTTTTTTGTTTGTTATATAGTCTGGATATTAAACCTCTGTCAGATCTGTCGCTGGTGAAGATTTTCTCCCATTCTGTGGGTTTTCTCTTTACTTCCTTGGTTGCCTCCTTTGATGTATAGAGCCTTTTTAGTTTAATGAGGTCCCATTTGTTAACTCTTGCCCTTGTTTCCTGAGCAATTGATGTCCGGTTTAGAAAATCCTTTCCTACACCGATATCTATACCACTATCTGGTAGGTTTTTCCCAATGTTTTTTTCTAACAGTTTCAGAGTTTCAGGCTTTACATTGAGGTCTTTGATCCATTTGGAATTTCCTTTTGTACAAGGTGAAAGATAGGGGTTTAGTTTCATTCTTCTACAGGTGGAGATCAAGTTTTTCCAGCATCATTTGCTGAACATTCTGCCTTTCCTCCAGTGAATATTCTTGGCTCCTTTGTCAAATATCAGGTGGCTGAAATAGCATTTACTCATATTTGGGTCTTCAATTCTGTTCCATTGATCTATGGGTCTATTTTTGTGCCAGTACCATATTGTTTTTATGACTATAGCTCTGTAATACAGCTTAAAATCTGGTATAGTAATCCCCCAGGCATTGTTCTTAGTGTTCAGGGTTCCTTTGGCTCTCCGAGGTCTTTTGTGCTTCCATATAAATCTTAGGATGTTTTTCCCAATTCTGTGAAAAATGTCATGGGGATTTTGATTGGCATTGCATTGAATCTATACCTATCCTTAACTCTCACCCTAACACTAACCCTAACCCTAACCCTAACGCAAATGCAAACCCTAACCCTAACCCTAACCCTAACCATATCCCTCACTCTAACACTAACACTAAAACTAACCCTAACCCTCACACTAAAGCTAACCCTAACTCTCCAATCCCTAACCCTACACTAGACCAGGCTGGCCTTGAACTCAGAGATCCACCTGCCTCTGCCTCCCAAGCTCTGGGATTAAAGGATTAAAGGCATGCGAGACCATGCCTGGCTCAATCTCTTTCTTTAAGTTTTAAAATTTTCATTGTAGAGCTCTTTAATGTCTTTGGTCAGGTTTGTTCCCAGATATTTTATTTTATTTTTTGCAGCTATTGTGAAGGGGAGTGTTTCCATTTGCTCTTTCTCTGATTGCTTGTTATTGGTGTATAGAAAGACTACAGATTTTTGTACGTTAATTTTGTAACCTGCCACTTTACTGAATGTGTTAATAATTTCTAGGAGTTTGCGCGTGGAATTTTTGGCGTCCCTTAGATATATTATCATATCATCTGCAAAAAGGGATAATTTGAGCTCTTCTTTTCCAATTGTTACTCCTTTAATTTCCTGCTCTTGTCTTATTGCTCTTGCAAGAGTTTCAAGTACTATGTTAAAGAGAAGTGGGGATAGTGGGCAGCCTTGTCTGGTTCCTGATTTCAATGGGAATGCTTCCAGTTTTTTTCCATTTAGAATGATGTTGGCTGTGGGTTTGTTATATATGGCTTTAATTATGTTGAGGTATGTTCCCTCCAGTCCAATTCTCTCTAGAACTTTAAACATAAAAGCATGTTGAATTTTGTCAAAGGCCTTCTCTGCATCTATTGAGATGACCATGTGGTTCTTGTCATTGAGCCCATTTATGTGATTTAGGACATTTATTGACTTACATATATTGAACCATCCCTGCATCTCTGG
>NW_008338533.1:6701420-6702934 GCF_000622305.1 Nannospalax galili | reverse complement strand
TTCTGCCCTGATTTTTGTTATTTCTTCTTGTCTGCAGGGTTTGGGTTTTGTTTGCTGTTGCTTTTCAAGTGTCTTGAGTTGCAGTGTTGTCATTTATTTGTGTTTTTCCCGTTTTTTTTTTGATGTAGGCACTTAGAGATATAAACTTCCCTCTAAGGACAGCTTTCAGCGTGTCCCAGAGGTTTTGTTGTGTTGTATTGTCCTTTTCATTTAGTTCCAGGAATACTTTATTTCTTTCCAGGAATACTTTTATTTCTTTCTTAATTTCTCATTCATCATTCAGAGGTGTGTTGTTTAATCTCCATGTGTTCATGTGGTGATTAGGGCTTCTTCAGGTGTTGACTGTAAGCTTTATTTCATTGTGGTCTGATGGAATGCATGGAATTAT
Source organism: Nannospalax galili (assembly GCF_000622305.1). NCBI lineage: Eukaryota > Metazoa > Chordata > Mammalia > Rodentia > Spalacidae > Nannospalax > Nannospalax galili. The sequence continues at coordinate 6,702,546 of NW_008338533.1, read as the reverse complement.
TTCAATCTTTTTTGTATTTGTTGAGGTTTGTTTTGTGCCCCAGTGTATGGTCGATTTTGGGGAGGGTTCCATGGGGTACTGAGAAGAAAATATGTCCTTTGGTGCTTGGGTGGAATACTCAGTAGATGTCTGTTACGTCCATTTGATATATGGTATTGTTTAATTAAAATGTCTCTCTGTTAACTCTCTGCCCTGTTGACCTATCTAATGGAGACAGTGGAGTAGTGAAGTCCCCTCCTATTAATGAGTGGGGATTAATCTGGGTCTTAAAGTCCTGTAGTATTGTTTTTATGAAGCTGGGTGCCCCAGAGTTTGGTGACTATATGTTCATGATTGTAATATCGTCTTGATTTATTGTTCTTCTGATGAGAATGAAGTGGCCCTCTTTATCTCTTCTGATTAGTTTTAAAGTCTATTTTGTCAAATATTAGAATTTCAGCATCTGCTTTCTTCTTAGTACCATTTTCTTGGTATTTTTTCCCATCCTTTCACTTTAAGACAGTGTCTGTCCTTGAAAATGAGATGAGTTTCTGGCAGACAACAAAAAGATGGGCTTTGTTTCTTAATGCATTCACCTAGTCTGTGTCTTTTGACTGGGGAGTTCAGTCTGTTAATATTTAAAGTTGTTAATGAAAGATGAGTATTGAATCCTGTCATTTTTATTTCTGTTTACATTCTTGAGATAGCTGTATTTTTCCACAGTTATACCTTCATTGAATTTCTTTCCACTACCCCTTGGGTATAATCATTCCTTTCTTCAGCTCTTTGTATTGTTTCTAGAACTCTCTGAAAGGCTGGTTTTGTGGACATGAAGTCTTTCGGCCTATTTATGTCATGGAAGATTTTTATTTCCCCTTCAACTATAATAGACATTTTGGCTGGGTATAATCATCTGGGTTGGCATCTATGGTCATTTAGAGGTGGGAATACTTTGGTTCAGGCTCTTCTGGCTTTCATAGCTTGCACTGAAAAGTCAGCTGTAATCCTAATGGGTTCTCATTTATATGTGACTTGTTTTACTTTTGCAGCTGTCCATATTGTCTCTTTCTTCTGAATGTTTAGTGTTTTTACTATGATGTGCCATGGAGAGTTTCTTTTCTGGTCCTGTCTATTTGGTGTTCTATAT
>NW_008338533.1:6701106-6701351 GCF_000622305.1 Nannospalax galili | reverse complement strand
GGGGTTCTCACTATACTGCTCTAGAGGACTATTGGTACTTAGTCGGGATATATTATTTTGGTTTTTCATTTTATTATTTTTTCTCTGTGACTTTGACATGTGGATTTCTTTTGTACTTTCCTGTTCTTGTTTGAGACTAAAGCCTTCCTTTGTTGAGTTTAGGTCTGCCTCTTTTTGTAAACTTTATGTGTCTTTGTGGTTTACTTTTTTTAAAAAATTTTTAAAATTGATTTATTTAATAACAA
>NW_008338533.1:6629433-6694381 GCF_000622305.1 Nannospalax galili | reverse complement strand
GGTTTACTGTTTACTTTTTGGGCATGAAAAGCTGGTTCCTCTAAGCTTCTGGTTCTCTCTTTTGATTTTATATTGGAGTGGCCAGATTGTTTTTGTCTTCAGGAGTTCCCAAAGAGGCCCAAGTCAGACAGATGCTCTAATGGAAGGGTGAATGTGGCTTAGGGAGTCCCGGCGCAGAGAGCTGCGCTTTAGACTTACCCCAAGAGGTCTGAGGATAGTCTGTGGTTTACTTTTTGGGCATGAAAAGCTGGTTCCTCTAAGCTTCTGGTTCTCTCTTTTGATTTTATATTGGAGTGGCCAGATTGTTTTTGTCTTCAGGAGTTCCCAAAGAGGCCCAAGTCAGATGAGGATCAGATGCTCTCAGGCTTTCTTCTAAGGTTTGGATCCCTCCAGGAAAGATTTTGGCTTCAGAAATTTGGTGGTTGGACTGGCCTGGGAGCAGGGCCCAGGAAAGATGCTGATTTAGGGCAGCTGGTGGCCATGCCACCCAGAGATGCAAAGGGAGATGTGGGTGGGAAGCGACCCCAAGGTCTCCTGGGGACTGCACTGAGGAACTGGTTTGGTCTGGATGTAAAGGATCAGGAAGCAGAAAGGTCAGCCCCGGTGTACAGCAAAGAGGCTGGTGGGTTGTGCAGCCCAGGGAAGCAGAGGGAGGTGAGGGTGGGACCAGGTCCAGACAGCTCCCGGGGAGCATTAGGAGGAACCTGGTTGGATCAGGAAGCAATGGTGTTTCCCCCGATGTCTTGGGCTCTAAGACAAGAATTGGACAGGACCCAGGGTAGGAGAGATGGATGGGGGAGATGGGAGAGTGAATGAGACTGGGGGGGGGTCCCTTTTCATCTTCTTAATGTTATGGCTTGATGAAAACATTTTACTTCTTATGCAGACTTGCTAATTTAAAAAAAATTATCTATTTATTTATTTTTATTTTATGTGTATGAGTGTATTGCCTGCATGTATGTGCATGTACCCATGTGCACTGCCATGGAGGTCAGAAGGTGGCATCAGATTCCCCTGGAACTGGAGTTAAGGAAAGTTTGTAGCTGCCATGTGGATGCTGGGAATTGAACCTGGGCCCTCTGCAAGAGCAGTCAGTGCTCTTAACTGCTGAGCCATCTCTCCAGCCCTGAAGACTTGCTAATTTTTTATTTTATCAGTGTCCCTCCTTGTGTTTTATGTAGGAAGACTTTCCTTACCCCAAGGATATAGCATACTTCTGTTGTCTTCTAAGAAACCTACCAGTTTTAACAGTGGGTCTTCCCATCCATCTCAAGACATTCTTGTGTATTGTTTGAGGTGGATTTGACTTGCTTCCCCCATACATGTATTTGACTGTCTCATGGCCGTGTGACCCTGGCGTATTATGGGATATACATGTTGCTCAATCTTGTGTTTGTCTCTCCACTTATTCTTTTCTTTAGAAAGATTTATTATTAATAGTAGTATTTATTTATTTATTTGTGTGTGTGTGTGTGTGTGTGTGTGTGTATGTGCACATGTAACTGCAGTGCCCTTGGAGTCCAGAAGAGGGCATTGGACTCACTGGATCTGGAGTCACCCGGGGTTGCAAACCATCTAACACAGGTGCTGGGAACCAAACTTGTTTCCTCTGTAAGAGCAGTACTCGTTCCTAACCACCGAGCAATCTCTCTAGTCCTTCTTTGCTCATTCATGTACTGATCTTTCTTTGTCTGATTGCTGTGGTTTTATAGTAACTTTCATAATTAGGTAGTCTTTCTTCAACTTTGTCCTGGTTTTCAAGGTTGCTTAAGGTGCATGGCTACAGTTGAAAGTTTTATATGGATATTTCTGAAACACCAGTTGCATTCATTCTAAAACTTTGCCTGTTTTCTGGGTTTGCTCTGGAGTGTATACTTTTTTAGTTCTCTTTTGTCTTTAAATAAGTGGTGGTCCTTGTGTGCATCTCCTTTCAATATGTCCTGGACAATTAACCTGCTAACTTACAGTGCCTTGCTGCTTCTGTACCCAGTGTGAAAGCTGTAGTGACTGCGGGAGCTTCTCCCAGGGCCTGTCCTGCCCCTCCAAAGGAAATGTCTCAGGCACCTGCCCAGAACTGCTGCCTTGACCAGAGCAGGGGCAGCACATCAGGCTTTTTTTCCTCTGCTTTTCTGTCCCCTCACCCTTCCCCACCTGCCATCACCACATGTTGCTCTGGTCTCCCTTTCCCAATCCCTTGGGAGGCAGAAGGAGGGAGGAAGGGAGGGAGGAAAAGAAAGAAGGAGAGAGAGAAAGGGAGGGAAGGAGGGAAGGCGAGAGGGAGGTCTGGATGCTAGTGTATAAATTTCCAAAGGTCATTGCTGTGGCTGCTCCTGGGAACCCTGTGGGCACTGACTGTTCTGAGCACTCAGGTGTACTGGGCAGGGTTTTCTCCGGTAGGACTTTCCTGTTTGCTCTTCTTGAACTTCCTGAGGCCGGCTTTCTTTCCTGCTTGTTTTCCACCCAGTCCCTGGTATGTTTTCTTTTATGTATTTCACCATTTCTGGAAGTTTGGGTTTTGAATACAGAACTGAGACACATACTATTTTTTCTTTTTTGAAACAGCCGTAGGTTTAAAGTGCAGGTTTGTCTATAATGGAACCACATTTGTAAGTGTTTGCAGCATAACAGAGATGTCAAGAATCAACCTCTGGATCACTTCTTAGGAAACCTACCATGTCACGCAACACAGCTGTATGCTTATTTTGTTGGCTGTCACAACTACTTATTAAGCAATTTAGCACTAAAGTCGAAGGAGCATAGGGCATCTGAACACAGGAGCTTCTTTCAAAGCCGGTGAAGCTGCATCCCCACTTGTGTGTCCCTGCCTGGCCCTCATGCAGAGCCAACACTTAAGGATCCTTGGTTCTTCACCCGTGGGGGACCTTCAAGGCACAGTGCAGAATGAGGTGGCTCCCATCGGGAGACCCCTCCAGTTCTCTCTCACATTAACACCCACCTGTCAATCTAGGTTTTTTACAAGGCTAAAATTCCACCTTCAAGAGTTCCTCTGAAGTTGATCTTGCCTTTCAGTGTGATCAGGTGAGCTTTCAATGTGTGCTTGGGAGGGAAGAAGTCTCTGAGCACCAGCTTGGGTCTGCTCGGGTGTTGCCCAGTTTCTCTTCTCACTGGGGACAAGGTGGCCAGCGAAGGGAGATTGCAGTTCATGCCACCTCACTTCTCTTGTCCCATTTACAAGTAGGAGAAAATTGGTTTCCTTTTAGGTAGGATGACCAACCTTCCTAGAATATAGAGCTTCCCAGGATGCAGGGCTTTTGATACCCAAACCAAGAAAGCAGGTATACTGAAACCTGTAGGTTACCTTTCCCCGGGTGCCCTGTAGACATGGGAGACATGGCATAGCCTGTCTGGCCATCCCTCCTGATTTAAGCCTTTATTATTACTAATTAATAATGCACACATATGCTTGTTGTAGCAAATTGTAGCCTTCATTTCATTGCTAATATCTTTCAGTATTAATCTCTAGGCACAGGGCAAGGAAAGCCAAGTAGTGCTGGGGTATGTATGTACTTAATACTGAAGTCTCTTTTTATTGTATTTTTGACACATGTTCTCCCTATAGCCCCAGCTGGCCTGGAACTCATGGAGACCAGGCTCGCCTCAGTCTCACAGAGATCTGCTTGCCTCTGCCTCTCAAGTGTGCTAGGATTAAAGGCATGTGCCATGATACCCAGCTTCCTTCCTTAATTTTCATTAGTGTTTTGTTTCTGGATAACTTAGGGAATCATTGAACATCCTAGGTGCCCCTGAAAGAGACGAGCTAAATGCACAAGCTAGAGCCCTGTGTCCTGAGCTGAATTCACTTCAGCAGCCACACTGCAGGGGACAGAAGAGTTCCTTCTATAACTCTTCCTTCTGCCCACCCTCCCTCCATCCCTCAGCCTTGCGTAAATTCTCACTATAGGTACCATGGGACAGAGCTGCCTCCATACTGATGGGCACACTCGTGTTTTAAAAGACATAAGAGGCTTAGGACATGCTGTGGAAAACCTTGTTTGCTTATTATTGGGAACTTGTTTGGATAAATTTTTACTTTCCCTTCTCTGAAGACTAATCTTGGTTTTCGGCGTGCCGTACCTGGGAAGAAAAATCCTCAAATGAGGAATTTCCTCCTTTAGATTGACCTGTGGGTGTGTCTGTGGGGCATTGTCTTGGTAGCTATTTGATGTAGGAGGGTCCAGCCCACTCTGGGTAGTGTCGTCCAGAGGCAGGTGGGCCGGGGCTCTTTAAGAACAGTACTGGATGTGAGTGAGCCTGGGCAGCAAGTCACTAAGCAGCTTTCCTCCAGGGCTTCAGGCTCCTGCCTTGAGTCCCTGCCTGGGCTCCTCTTGATGATGGACTCTGATTTGTGAGATGAAATTAACCCTTTCCTCCCCAAGTTGCTTTTGTTCGTGGTGTCTATCTCAGCAACAGAAAACAAACTAGAACAGCTTATAAGTAGTTTTGCTTTTAACTTTTGCTCACTAGCTCTCTCTTCCCCTTGACTTCAGTCCTTACCTGGAATTTGGTTATCGTGGTACATGGCTGTTTCACAGCCTCTCTGTCAGAACCACACTGATGCCTACACATTTCTCCTCCCTGGAGCATCAGGTCAGGGAGCAGCTGTGATGCTGGCATCTTCTATCTGGATGCCCCTCAGATCTTGCCTTCGCCCTTTCTGTGCCCTCTGTTCCATTCTTTGCGTCCTTCTAGATAAGCCGGAGTATGGGAGTGAAGAGTAGGACTATTTTAAGAATTATTTGAGTATAATATTCACAGGAAACAGCCAAGCGGGCTGCAGAATTCCTGGAATTTACTCAGAGTAGACCTCTGGGCTTTGATGGTAGAAGAAAACAGAGCAGCACAAAACAGAGCTGAGAAATCTTGTCACTGAAAAACTGGTCTAAATGGTGAGAAATGTTCTTATTGGGAGAAAGCAGGAGACATATCAGCTCCATGCCAGCAGGTCTTTAGTTGGGATGGAGTCAAAACATCCACCTGCCAGGGAGCCTGCCCTGGCTGCTTTTGTTTCATTGTGAGCCAAGCTCTTTGAGGACATTTTAGTGTCTGAGTCTGACATGCCATCAGCATATAGCTTTGTCTTGGTACCTTTTGGTTTTGCAGATTTCCCCCACGGCTTTCTAATCATTGACATTTTGTGGAAAGTGTGTGCGCGCACATGTGCATGGTGGGGGTTGTCTTACTGCACACCTGCCTGCCCAGCTAAAAGCAGATAGCACATTTAAAAAGACGACTAACTTCATGAAGCAACTGTCTAATGAAGGGACATTTTTCCTGGTTTCAGGCAGAGTAGAGATAAACCCTCAGGTCTAATGAAGTAAAGCAGGGGAGTGACTACCCAGGGACCAGGGCCAAGAACTGTGTCCAGGACTTGAGACCTCGGCTTGCAGTAGGATGAGGGGTTGTCTAGTTAGGACTGTGCCCTATGGCAGAGACTCAGCCTCTGGCTTATGTAGGGCTGGTGAGGAGGATTCTGGAAATTCAAAGACACCCTTTCCTCTATCCCTTCCTTCAAGTCTTTCCAGTTAGCTGAGCTCAGCAATAAGCTAGAAAGCAAGGCCGTGGTGCTGGCTGTTTGTAGAGGCCAGCCTCCCAGGGCAGAAGGAGAGTGGGAGGCTAGAGTGACTCCGAGGCTATTCAGTGCACTGCGCGAGAAACAGTCTGCAAATACATCATGCTCCCCAGCAGGAGCTTTTTATTAAACCTTCACTTACAACATAGACATTTTGCTTAGGCTTCAAATGAGGTAAGTTAAACAGAGACAATGCTCTGCCTGATCCTAAGGCTTATGGATAGATTCTTATGTTTTGGTGAAACAGTTTTATTCATGAACCAGTAAAACAAGGCAAGGACTTCAGGGTCTTGTGAAGGTGGAGAGATTGGGCTGCATCTTCTTCCTCCTCCACAGTAGCTCAGGGGAAGCTGCTGAAGGAAAAAGCAAACGTGGACATGTGGAGCGGACAGCCGACACTAACAAGGCCCAGGGGAGAGTGCAGAGGAGACCCAACGGGGGAGGCTAGGGAAGTGCATGGGAGCTGGGGTGAGTGTGAGGCAGTGAGGCTTGGGGCCCAGGATGGTCAGATGCAGCCAGAGAAGGTGGAAGGTGAAAGAGACTTAGCCAACCTGGTGCCGGACTGCGCTGAACATCTTTGCTGCTGCCTTTATTGATGAAGCTGCAGTAACAGGGGCTGGAGAGATGGCTCAGGGGTTAAGAGCACTGGCTGCTCTTGCAGAAGACCCACATGGTGGCTAACAACCATCTGTAACTCCAGTTTCAGGAGATCCGAAGCCCTCTTCTGACCTCTGTTGGCACTGCATGCCACAGGTACACTTACATACATGCAGGCAATACACTCATACACATAAAATTAAAAATAAATGAATAAAATATTTTTTAAAAAAGAAATTGCTGTAGCAGACAGCAAGGAGGTCAGAAGTGGCATCAGCCTCAAGCTCCCTGTGGTGGAGGACAGGGAGGAGACGGTCAGTGGACGGCCTCTGCTAGCCGGCCTCCCTCTGCTAGCGTTTTCTTCCCTCATCTCTCAGTTTCAGAGTGAGATTCTGGTCCTTTCTGAGCTGCTGCTTTGTTTGAAGAAACTGGCAAGTGATTGAAAAACAACAAATATATTTTATTTGTAAATAGAAAATCATTTTCCAAGGAAAGGGAGAAAGTGGATATTTAAGTCTGAAAATATGAAATGTATTAACATTATAATTAAGATTAAATAATAGGATGAATATAGCTAAAGAATGAATTATTTGAAAGATTGTGCTGAGAAATATCTTTTAAAACAATAAAGCAGAACAGAATCATAGGCAATATACAGAAATTCCTGAAAATATGTAAGATTTAAGTAGAATTTTAATTGATAGATAATAGTTTAGGGTGGAGTTCAAACAAGTTTTAAGCTGGGAATTTAAAAAGTTTAAGTGAACACAAAGAATCAGTAGGAGTAATGAGTACTGAATGGTGATATAAAGTACGTCCAGACACATGCTGAAATTTTCAGTATCCAAGGAGATAGCACTCTACATTTTTTTTACTGTCTCCAATTGGTGACACTCATACGACTGTCAAACATTTCACTAGCAGTTCTGCATGAAAGAAAAAATTACATTTTAACGTATTGAAAGAATTTTGACCAATATTTTTTAAAGCCTAATCTCAAATCTAACCGCAAATAAAAATAATATTAGATGCATCATGCCTCAATTTTTGTACTCTGAATCCCACTTGGTAAGAAATCTGAAAAGAAATCTTTGAATAGGAAGGAATAAAAACATCCTCAACATTCTGTAAGATGTATGGGCAGTAAAGGTAATTACGTCACTTGGTGACTGTGTGTTGATGACAGCTAAGGAGTAAAGACAAAAATAAATGGAAAAGATTCAGAATTCAGTCTGCACATGACCAACATCTTATGAGCAATGGTCAGGAAGGTCATTTTAATAATTTTGTTTAATTGGAGAAAGTTGCATGTTGATGAGTTTAATAATGCAGTAGGGATTTACAAACATATGTGAGTCTTTAAATATAGCCACCAAAAGAAAAAATATAACATTCCAGTAAGTAAAAGAAAAAATCCTGATGAAAGTCATGATAGTCAGGTACAGGGAGAGAACAATATATGGATATCATCACCAAGATAGTAAAATGCTGTTTATGTTCTAATGTAAAAGCAGTTATATAAAATGAGTTATACCTATTAATTAAATGATTTTTAAAGTCTTACTTGAAAAAAGACTCCTTGAACTATGTCAGCAAATAAAATCATAATAGAATACTTGGAAATAAAATTAGACAAAAGCTCACTAGGAAATAGGAAGGAAAAGAGAGCCAATGGCCAGGCTGAGTCTCTCATGCCTGTAATTCTAGCTCAGTGCAGGCTGAGGCAGGAGGATTGCTTTACAAAGGGACCCAGTTAAGCTTGGTGCCTTGTGTTCTCTGTGCTGCTGGACTCTCACTCGGAACATTCTTTGGCTCCGCAGTCCCTCTGGTCTCCCTTAAAAGAATTCAGATGGGGGGCTAGGCGGGTGGCTCAGTGGGTAGAGTGCCTGATGCACAAACATCAGGACCTGAGTTTGGAGCCCCACGTAAAAGCTGGGCATAGTGGTGTTCATCACCCTAGCTCTGAGTGGGCAGATGGTGGGGGCATGTGGATCCACAGACGCCATTGGCCAGCCAGTCTACCTGAACCTGTGAACTCTAGGTTCAATGGAGAGGCTCTGTTTCAAAAGTTAGGCATTGATTGAGGAAGACACCCAATACTGACCTCTGGCTTCTATATGCCCATGAGACCTGGGCCCTCTAGAGCTAGAGGTCCTGAAGGCTAGGCGCAGCTCAGGGCAGGAGTGTGGAGTTTAAATACCTTCTTCACCAACATAACTGTTACCTCAACCGGGGGTTGGGAGTCTAGATAGGTTGACCCCAGTGACCACATGGGCTTCTCTTTACCTTGGCCTGGCTTCCTCACAGGGTGGCAACTCAAAGGGTCTTAGATATTTTTTAAATGTGGCTTGAAGCTCCACATTGTGGGAGTTCAGAAAGTAAGACAGAGGTCACCGTCTCAGACCTCGTCTTAGAACTCACCCCCTTTTACTAGGTATAAACAGGTCATGAGCTTGATATTCCTCACTAAAGGAGGGGTGTCACTGTATTTGTGGCCATGCCTTAAAACCATCTCTGGACCTTTATTCACACGCCCAGCAGAAGAGGAGTGAGGAGGGTAGAAAATGAGTGCAGATATTAATTACACAATGAAAGCCAGTGGAACAAGCTGAATCTGATACAAAGACAACAGAGAATTTAAGGGAATTTAATGTCCCTGAAAACAGACATCTGCTGAGCCTGCATTTGAAAAAAACAAAACAAAACAAAACTGCACACTCAGAGTTTGAATGGGGTATCGCAGAATAACTCCTGAGTAGCTTTATGAAACACCTTAATATAACAGTTAGAAAGAAGCATCACACTTAGACAGGGCCAGAGAGGGGCCAGAGAAGGTACTTGTGTGCCCGAGGTTTCTTGGGAAGGTAGCAACAGCAGGGTTTGTGAGCAGTGTGTAGTAAGTCGCTCTGCAAATGAAAGGTAGTTGTGTAGAGCTCTTAGTCAGAACATTCTCACTCCTTCAACAACTCTGGTTTCCATTTCCAACTGCATTCTGATTCACTTTACAATAACCTTCAAAATTTGCATGTGTAAAATATACATGCACAAGTGTTTATATATCATCAAAGCTCTGTGTTGAAATAGCTATACATATCAAGAACGTCACATCTTGAAAGAATAAGTAGAATTTCTAACACAATAACTCCATCAACATCTTTAAAGCTTAGCAATTATCCTTCCTTCCATTGTTCAGTTAAAGCACTCAAAGCCCACTTATGGAAACAAACCCCTTCTGTTTATTTGCATAGAATTAATTAAAAATGATATTCAGCTACCTGTGTGTGAATTCAGTGAAGCTTTGGGCCCTGATCGTCACTAATTTCACTCAGTCAGCAGATGTAAACTGCATATTTTCTTTCTAAGTTACTTTTTTCCTTTCCTTTTAAAAAAAGAATCTTTTAAATTTTGGAATGACTATGAAAAGTTATAAAGATGGTTCCCATTTCCCCTACTGTTAACATATGACATTAGGGAGGGTCATTTACCAGAACTGATAAACCAGTGTTGATGCACAGGATCAGCCGAAGTCTGCCCTTTCACCCACGTTACCGTGCGTTTCACCTGATGTCATTTTTCTCTGTCTCAGTATACCACTCACCTTCTCCCTAGCCCTTAAACCTCTGAGCTTCTTGGTTTTGAAGACCTGGGCACTTGAACAGTAGTGGTCAGGTTTTCCATGGCATTGCCCTCAGTTTAGATTCATCTGGTCATGCTCCGGTCATGATTAGAATGGAGGTGGGTGTTGGGATGGGGGATCCTGGAATGTCTCTGCAGAGACAAAAAGTCCTTCTTATCACACAATCTAAAGGGCACATGCTGTCAGCATAACTTATCACCACAGAAGTTGAGCTTGATCGCATGGCTCAGGGATTGATGGTTGAGTTTTTCCTCCCTAAAGTGACTCATTTGTCTTTTCTAATCTCCAATTCTTTGGAAGAAAGTTACGTGCAGCCCACACAGAAGACATGGGAGTTATGTCCCACTTCCTGTAGGGGGAAGTATCTACCCAAAGCTCTGTGCAGATTGATGCTTTCTGAACCAAAGACGGTTCCAAAAGTGAGATGATTTGTCCATAGCTATCAATCACTCTTCATAAATTATAAAGTTATGGAATACGCCTAGGTGCCCATTGCAGATTGATCAAAGAAAATATCTCTTTCTCTCACACACGTTAGAGCTTTACCTGGCTATGAAGAACATAATTATGTCATTTGCAGGTAAATGAATGAAACTATGGATCATCTTGGCAAGCAAAACTCAGAAAGATAAATGTCAAACGTGGAATTTAGTGAGGAAAAATCATGAAGGGACAAGAGGGACTCTTAGGGAACGGGGCCAGTAAGTTGGGAATGTGATCAAAATCTATCCATACACGAGACTGTCTCATTGAAACGCATTTTGTTGTACAATTGGTGTGTGTCAAAAAAACCTGGGTTCTAGCTATACTAAACAGTAGGTCAGTTTTTCAGTTAGCATCAAGGACGCAGATCATTTAGGCTGGGTTACAAAAGTTAACTGAGGTAAAATGGCTACAAAGGAAGAGACCAGTGCATCTCAGCTTGAATTAAGAAAGAAACATAATTTCCCACCTCCCACCCCCACCCTCAAAAAAATACCTCACAGAAATACTTTGTCGGTTGAAGCTGCCGGCTACCTAAGGGCCGTGCTGCCTGGGCAGAGGCGAGAGGACAAGGTGAGTTTCCATTCGGGAAGGATCTTCCCACACAGCTGGCTGGAGAACCCTAGTGCTGGTCCACTGCCCTGAAATGATGAGGACTGAGTTGCTCTTCCTGGTGGATCCATATGCATGATCTAGGTGGGGGCATCTCAGCTGTGAACTGCAAGTCCTGGAGAGGGGAAGGAAGAAGTCAAGTGTAGACTAAGCAGCCCTTCCTCACAGTGACTGGTGCTGTGCTGTCCAGGGTCCTGAATCTGTGTACTTCTAACTCATGGGTTCTGAGGACCATTTTCACATTTACCAGGTCTGTGCCCGGGGCCATGTGTCTGCCTCTGGTGTTAACATTGCTGCAGCACACCTGTGCCCTACAAAGTGCTCAGCATTAGCAGAGGGGCAGCCTGAGGAGCTAGAGACAGAGGGAGAGAAGAAGACATAGGTGTGTGTGTCGGGGGCAAAACAAAGTGTGCAGAGCAGAGCACGGTGACTCGAGAGTTGCTTGTGAAGGTTGGAAGGTGGACATCAAAGATGAGCCTTTATTAAGCCTGTGGTTCACCATGGTGGAAAAAGCACTGCATTTAAATTTATTTTTATTTTATGTATATGAGTGTTTTGCTTGAATGTATGAAAGTGTACCATGTGCATACAATGCCCACAGAGGCCAGAAGAGGGCATTAGAGTCCCTGGAACTGGAGTTACTGATGGTTGTTAGCTGCCATATGGGTGCTAGGGACAGAATCCAGGTCCCCTGTAATAGTAGTCAGTGGTCTTAACCACTGAGACATCTCTCCAACCCAAAATCTGTATTTTAATATTTTTGAATGCTGTACAATTGGAATGCACTTAGTGTCAAACTTGTGAGCACAGAACCTACTGGCACTGCTAAGGACTGAGGTTTTTAAAAAGAGTAATTTTATTTCCTTCAATTTGAATTCATTTAAAGGAATTTCTTAGTCACTTAAGGTAAAAATATTTGACTGGTATAAAATAGAGGCAATAAACTAGATTATAATTTAATAATTGTAATTTGTGAATTCACATTTTGAGACATGATCCATATCACTCTATTGATCAAGTGATAAAAGCCAGACTTGACATTTCTTATGCTATTAAATAAAAAAACCACACTGGTTTAGTTTTGTTCTAAGGAGTGGATGCTTCTGATCTTAAACAGGAAGGAGTAGAGAGAGAAAGAACTATTGTGTCAGGGACTGGGGAGTTCATTACATTCAAATTTCTATTCATTTATCAATCTGAACTTAAAAAAAACACAAAACTCCACACAAATTAAGAAAAGGGAGAGCTAACTTCTTAAAGTACATTGAAAAAGCCAAGGAAAAATTGGTGTTCACAGCTAAAATAACATAGTAAACTCTGATTTCCATTGTTAATGTTCACTCCTTCGCCCTTAACATTCTTAAGAGAAAAGCTGTTTAGAATGTTCAACATCTATAAACTCAGATTTCCCCATTACACAGGATTGTGGTGTAGGTGGTGCTCAGTACTGACAAGAATGACTAATTATATCAAATTGTAACTTTTAAAATGCCAAATGAGGCCTCATTTCAGATTAAATCCTGTTCAGGTATCAGCTGGATTTCCAGTAGAAAAACTGCTCTTTAAATTCAATTGCAGCTTTGAACTAGAGAAGAAAACAGAGGAATGCGGCCAAAGCAGCGTGAAGGATAGATGACGCAACCTCTTACGCAGTCATTTCTGGTTGCGACCATGTGTGGACTGTAAGAAATACCTGCAGAATTATTTTGTTAAAAGACCTGTTTTAATGTCAGGCATGGTGGTGTGCACCTTTAATCCCAGCCCTCAAGAGCCAAGTCATCCTAGCCAGAGTCTTCCACTCCAAGACCAGCAATCCTCCAGCAATTGAATTGTAGGCATGGGACAGGGCCTGTTAACATCAGCTGAGCCCTGCCTGGAAAACAGAACTGCCCGGTCTACCACGGACTTCAAGAAGAACCAATAGGTGTAGTTTTGAGGCACTAAGCTTGGAGGGGTTTGTTTCATAGCACAACTAACTGAATTACAGTATATGTCTATAAAATACTAACCCAGGTGAGGTTCAGAGGAAAACTATACCCTTAGAGCACAGGTATGTCAATTATAAAAGGTCTTTTCTTTGTTTATTGTTTTTGTTGTTGTTGTTAATTGTTTCCTGACAGGGTTTCCCTAGTCACAGCCTACCTGGAAGTCAAGATGTGAACCAGGGTGGCCTCCATCTCATACAGATCCAGGAAGAGGCAGGGTCTCCCTGTAGCCCCAGCTGACCTAGAACTTGCTATATAGACCAGGCTGGCATTGATCTCACAGAGATCTGTCTGCCTCTGCCTCCCAAGAGCTTTGATTAAAGCCATCACCACTATACCCAGCTCAGACAGCATGTCTTGATACGAGGAGAAGCAGTCACATGTGAAGGACTGTACAGACATGGGCACGTAGAGAGTTGGGATCATGTTAACTCTAACCTTCCAAAAATATTCTCCACAAATTAAACTACCCACTGTCACACACGTCTCTGCAATCTTAATTATTTTCAGACTATTTTCTCAGCACGAAGCACATCTATTTTTCTTCTTCTAGCCACGTATTTTCACAAATAACTTCAAATATTTGCTTTTAGCTCTTTAAAAAAACTTTCCTCTGATTTTCAGCACAACAGGAGCTGTCCTTATCCACTACTGTCACTTCCAGACTGCGCAGTCTCTTGAATAACCCCCGTTTGACATTCCCAAGCAGGCTTACATTAATTTTTAGTTCCTTACTGAATTTCAAACAGGAGCTTCTACATTGGCATTAACAATTATTAATATCTGCAGTGACGCCATGTTCTTCCAGGGTGTGGACGGCTGCACAGACCCCCCTTCTTTCCCTTGTTTCTTATTTTAGAAGAAGCAGAGCAGAAGGATTTGGCAGGGCGATTGAAAGTGCCACTCAGAATAGCCCGGAGAAGAAGGAAGGGTGACGTGTACCGTAGTGTCCTTGGTGAAGCAAATCGTTTCTTCAAGGTCAAGTGCTGGCTTGCTGGAACCCTCACCCTCATGCATGTATGTCCTGTGTGTTGGAGATAACTTCCCAGCTGCAAAGCTGCAGCAACTTTCCGTTTTTCTAAATGCTTCTGAAAAAGCTTTTTTAAAATCTATTCTTTTGCCCCAAGTAAGATCTACGCCTTTATAACTTACAGTAGTACCGTCTCTGAAAAGAAGCCTTGCTTCCGATTGCGGTGAGGAGGGACACATTTCTTCATAGTGTGTATTTTTAAATTGATCCCTTTGTGGAGGCAAAGCAAGTGCAAGAGGGCATCTCCTTCTGAGGCTGCTCCCACCCCTTTCTGCCCCGCTCTTTTCCTATGGTGTCCCAGCACCATTATTATCCATTATATTTATATCTGTGTTTAGCAGGCAGACTTGCTTGGTGTCTATAAAGGTGTAATGAGCAATTTGGTTTAATGATTTTCTGCAGCTGCTCAAAGCAGTTGGTACTAACGTCATCTTTTGTGCCTTCCAAAAGAAATCTGAGCAAGGCATCAGATGCAGACAGAATTGGCTTTGCCTATTGAATGGAGGGAGCCGAAGCATGGGTGGGGGTGGGTGGATGTGAAACAACACTTCAGATGTCTTTCCTTCCCAAGCTAGAGGGATAGAAGGCTCTTTGGCATTTGGGGGGGGGCGGGCTTTGCTCAGCCGTGCATTATCTGGGTGACTTTGAGCAGCTCCTTTAACTGTTCAGAGTCTTGCTTTTGCTCTCAGAGAAACTGGGAGTTCTGAATACCCCATAGGATGTTCAGGAGGAAAGATGTATGTAAGAGCAAAACTGGACATAGTGCAGAGACACTGTGACTAGAATACAGTTTCAGATGTGTTTTCCCGACATTGCATGTCTAAATCCTACCCCACAGTCCGCACATACATCATGGGCATGTGGCCACTCTGGTTTCCCCAGCTTATTAGCTACGTACATGTCTCTGTGCTCTGTATGCTGCCGTCCCTGTTCCCTGTTCCCTTTGTTGATTCCCAGCTCCTCTTGCCTCCTGGGAGCAGTGAGACTCAATCACTCTGTCACCTGTGTGGATGGTCTTCCTACTTCAGGAATCCAAATCTTCATAGGAAAGTAATTTAAACTTGGCAGACTGTAAACTCACACCCGGATACTTTTAGACAAAATACTGAAAGAGAATTTTGTTCAGAGTATCTTCCCAGCGTGGATCATTTCTCTCAACTGAACCACTGATTAGGACAGACTCTTTAACCCCTCTTTCTATACCAGCTTCCTGTTCCTTTGTGGCATTCTGTGCTCTGAACCCTGCCTGATTTCCTTGCACCATGACTCAATCTGTGTGTCCCCCAGCAGTGTACCCCATGCCTGCCCATCTCTAACTGACAGAAGTAGCACACAGTCGAGCAGAGATGGGACCCATCATTGCTGCTGGTTAGATAGATGGAACTTGACTGTGTGGAGATGGCCAATCTGCTCAGTTAATTGGAGCTAAAGGGTTAATTAGTGTAAATGAGTTCATGGATTGTGCTTCCCAGACTTCAAATTTGCCTTCTGGCTGGAACCTTCCAATGTTATAATCTGTGGAAGTGGCAGATGGTAAAAAGGCTTTCTAACCCTGGGATAGGCCTTGAGGGCGGGGGAGGTGGGTGGAGATTTCTGGACGTGTAACCTTGATGTGCTGTTCCTACAGTTCTGTGATTGCTCATATGAGTATTTCTTTTGTTGAAAAATGGAGATTATTGCCTCTTATCAACACCCAAAAGTTGCTTAGAACTTTTCCATTTCACAGCTTTATAAACGCTCTGAAAACAAATCACTAATAATCCTCGGGCCCCAAATGAGGTGGATGCTGATGGAAGGGGCTTGATCCATACAACGTCATTTAACCTCAGGTGCTAATTCTATGTGTAAGCACTGATTCTTAATTTCCTTCTTATGAAACTACGGTAGAGATGAGTATGTTGCATAGAGAGATACCTCCACACACAGGAGTCACGAGTCAAACCCAGGTGGTTTGGTCAGATTCCCCACTAATGACCACACGATAGAGTACAGAAAATGTTCTGTTTCAGGCATAGCTGAGGCAGCCATTTCCTAGAACCCTGGAGAGGACAGCAGAGCCAATGCGCAATCATTTCACACCCTCAGGGGACAGTGGGAAACACAAGGAGACCATGTGGCTCAGGATTGCTAGCTAGGTATATTTTGCTGCAATTACTGAAGGCAGCTTCATGTTATCAGCTCTGTGTTCTGAAAGGCAAGAAAATCAGGATATTCACAAGTCACTGTAGGCATATAATACATTATTTTTAATTTTTCATGTTTAGGGTATTTATTTTTAGCATATAGTAGCTGCTTGTACCCTTACCAACAGTCGTTCTAGTGACTTGCCTTCATTCCATTGCTACGAAGCGTTTGTGGCTTGAAATTCACTTTCCCTGTACTCATGTCTCATTGGTTTGTGTGATGACTGTTAACTTGAACTGTGAGTAACGGCAAGTACAGCAAACACAAGAAGCAGGTTTGCCTGGCTTTTCCTCTGTTGCACATTTTTAACTTCTGTCTATATACCATGTTTCCTTTATTGTTCATCTGTTGATGAACATGCACCCTGGTTCCACATAGTGAACATGGATGTGAAGGTATCTCTGTGGTATGTTGACTTAGATTCCTTTTGGTATGTACCCAAGATCAGTATAGCTGGGTCATGGTAGTATTTTTTCTTAACACTTGTCTATTCAGTGTGTATCTTTGTGTGTGTGTGTGTGTGTGTGTGTGTGAACAACACAGGTGCATGGCAGGCATGTGGCCATCACAGGACAACTTGAGAGAGTTGCTTCAACTTGTTTAAACCATCTCATTATAATTCATTATCTCAGGCTGCGAAGAGATCCCAGTGGTTAGAGCACTTGCTGTACAACGTGAGGACTGAAGTTCAAATCCTCAGCACCCACGTAAATGCTGAGTGGGCATGGCGGCCCATCGTCATTCCAGCCTTGGTGGTTACGACTAGCCACCTCTGTGAGCTGTGTTTGATTGAGAGACCCTGCCTCAAAGAATTCGGTGGAGAAACCATGGGAGATTATTCTCACTGTTCATCTTCAGATGTACTTGCTCATACATGCATGAATGCCCCACACGTGTCCACACATATGCAAATGTGCATACACACATGCATACCACATATACATGAGAATGATAAAAGGAAAAATATATTATCTCTCACATCTTCTGTAAGCCTGGACCTGAGGGATGATTCAGGCAGGCGGGTCCAGTGGGGATTTCCCATGAGGCTACAGTCTGACCTTGGCCAGAAGGAGGCCATTGGCCATTTCATTTCACCCTGGGTCTGATGTGTCAGTTAGGAAGACAGACAGCTGGAGTCTGGTTGGCTGGCTAGGACAAACTTGAGCCAACTCATAAAATCTAACTGCTAAACATTCAAGAAATAGGTGGGTTGAGTTTTAATTGTTGATAGCCTACAGCTGACCTTGGTTGGAAAGTTGCTATCACGAATCAGCAAACACTACAAGTCAGAACTCTTTTTAAACAAAGAATTCCTGTTTTAGTTACTTGACTCATTGCTAAGATGAAATACCCGAAAGAAGCAACTTAAAGAAGGAGGCTTTATTTTGGCTCGGCCTGAGGTTACAGACTGTGAAGGCAGGGAAGACATGACGGCCAGGCAGACAAAGCAGCTGACCACATTGTCCACACTCAGGAAACAGAGCGAGAAAGCGTGTGGGTGGGAAATTTCACCGGAGTTCTCTTTGGAAAAGACAACTGTATCAAAGGCTTTTTCCTTTTTTAACATTTTTGTTATGATGCTACAAGTAGTGTTCATTATAATAAACAAATAAGGAAGAAATTAGAAACCACCTGACGTGCCTTTACCATAAGATGGGCAGCTTTACTGTTTTGCTGGTAACCTGCTTATAAATCTCATTACATGTGCATGCATCTGTAATGCTGAAGGGGATCACATTAAAGGCATTGTTCCCCTGCTAGTCCCTTCACTTATTTGTATCCTGATCTCGCTAGGAAGCACCAGTAACGTACCCTCCACATCAAATGGCAAAGCCTCTTAGTGTCCCAAGGCAGATGCAATAAATGACCACAAATTAAATCTAGTCATGTGTTCTTCCTCAGTTCCAGGGGTGGGAACCTGGAGTTGGCATCACAGGACTGAGGTCACGGTCTAAGTGTTCTGTGCCCTCCCGGCTCTGGGAGAGAAGCTCTGTCGCCCTCCTCCCAGACTCTGATACCTCCTTGCATTCCTTGATTTTTGAGTTTGTTACTCTAATCTATGCCTTGATAATCACATTGTCTTCCACTGTTCTGAGTGTCAACTCTGCCTCTGGTCCCTCTTAAGGACACTTACAATCGCACTTAGGATTCACCTGGATAATCTCAAATAATCTCCAATCTTGACATTCTTAACTCAGTCACATGTACAAAGACCCTTTCCCTTTATTGGTGAATTCTAGGTATTAGGATCTGTTATAAGGTAGCAATTATTTCTCTTACCACAAAGACCTAGCTGTAGTCTGTGTAAATGTCCATAGTATTCTTTGTGTAGAAGTCATAGTTCAACTATTCCCCAGTTGATGGCCATTTATTTTTCTATCTAAACATTAAAAAAGTTAAATTAGAGAAACATGTGCCATAAGAATTTTAATTTTGCTTTCGTTTCATTTGCAAAAATGCAACTGCCTGAATATCCATTCATAAAATAATGATGAGATACATATATATATATATATGAGTATATGCATTTGCATATGTATGCATTTCTATATAAACAGAAGACGTAGCATGTGACAGTTTGAGAGTTATTTATTTCTGCTGACTAATTTATCTGGAAATCTCTATATTTGCATGCATTCATCATATAGATTCATCATAGCCTATCAACCAGTTCTCTATTAACAGCTACTGAGGGTTTTTCTATTGTTTTTAAAGCATGAACACGGCTGCAATGTATTTGAAGACACATACACATGATTAAGCATGCATCCTTGAAATAAATTCCTAGCAGTGCAAATGTTATATTTAGACATGTGTGCATTTAAAAAGTGAACAGATGTTGACAATTTATGCTCTTCCCTTTCACAAAGATGCACTAATAATGGAAATGCTGAAATCTTTTAATGGACTCGCATAGACTCACCATTAGTGAAATGTGATTCTGTGCAGAGCCAATGAAGATTCTCAGAGTAGACATTGGTGGTGGCCACGTGGGGATTCGTAAGAGCTCCTGACGCAGAAAGCACAGCAGGGAAGTCACTTTTTGGAGAGAGGATGGTAGGAGAGACAGAGTAAAAATATGGAAATATTTGAGGTCTTCAGGGAATGACTTCTTGATTTTGAAGAAGAAAATTTAGTATGAGGAGATAGCATTACTTTAATTACCTTTACAACTTGGTAAACATGTGTTTAGGAGCATAAGCTTCCATTATATTTAAGTTTCTTAAGGCAGGCAAAGTTCAGTGCCATAGAAACCATTTTCTAATTTCTAAGTGGTTTAACCAAATAACAACTTCCTGGCCTGACTTGTCAAGTGGGAGAGTTTTGCTACAGGCAGTCTTCCAAAACCCAGGCCTCAGTCATGTTGGGCATTGCCATCTTTAAGCCACGGTGGTTCTTGGATGTTGTGTCAGGTGGTCAGCAGATGGGAGGAGGAGGAGGAAAGACAGCAGGAACTCTCATTTAGCTGTCTTATTGCTAATTTATTGCTTCATAACAAATGATGTCAATATTTAGCAGAACAATAGAGCACACAATATCTCATTGTGTTGGTCAAGAATCTGGGCATGACTTAACTGGGTTATTTTACAAATTATGTTAAGTCTGCAATTAGTGTATTATCCAGGACAAGAGTTTCATGTGAAAGTTGGCACAGGAAAGAATTATCTGTTCAAATTCACCGACAAGGCTGTTGGCACACTTACATTCCTGGAGGGCTACTGAACTGAGCTCGGTTATGAGGGCTCCTTCCAACATGGCAGCCTGCTTCCAAATCTGCCAGGATCAGAGAAAACACATGCTTGCATTATGAAGTCATGGAGGTGACTTTTGTGTTCAAACGAACAGAAGAAATTTACAAAACCAATCCATAGTTGAAGAGAACAACTTTCATAAAGAAATGAAAGCCAGAAGGCCAGTTACTGGGACCACTGGAGAGCAGGTCTGCCACTATGGCATCATATAAAAATGATATATCCTATTAACTATATTTCATTGGGACAGTTTTCATGAGCCTTCTAGAAACACAAGGACTGGAAAATACAGACTCCTTCTTCTGTGCTCTCAAGGAGGAAACACTTTTCATATATATTTGTCCAACTGCCACAGGTAGTGACCATTTCTAATGTCTGAAGTTTCCCAGTTGTTAGGGTCATAGCGGGTTATTAAAGAAAACAGGAGGTTGGAGACAGTGGGTGATGAAATGACACCTGTCCTTCCCTCTATGATCATCAGTGTTTCTTTAAACCAAGCTATGCTATATGCTGAGTTAATTTTTTCCCATTTTTTTCATTCCCATTTAACAGAACTTAGTTCAGTAGCCCGCAAGCATTTAATTGTGCTTATGCCTTGTAAGTGAATTGGAATAGATAATTCTTTTCATTCTTTGACAGTTTCACACATGCCTATAATGATTTTAGTCATCTTCAGGCCCATTGCCCTCTCTCATGCCCCCCCCCCCATTGAAAACGTTCTTCCCAGCATGTCTCTGAACTACTTTCATGCTTTTCCTGTGTGAGTTTAATTAGGAATGCATGCATGCACGAACATGTGTGGGAGGTTAGTTGCTGAAGCATGGCAACACGACTGAAGAGCATCACAGGCATCCCACAACCAGTAACTGACAGCAGTCTCTGGGGAGGGACTCTTCTTCATCCACAGTGGACTGCTGAGGGGCCCATTCTTGTGCAGATTCTATGCAGACATCGCAGACATAGGGTCTACAGTGAGTTCCTGTGTGCACCGGCCATGTCGTGTCTAGGAAGAAATCTTTCTAACTCTTACACCTTTCTGCCCCTCTACTTTGCTATTCCCTGAACCTTGGAGGGTGTTTCACTAAATTTTTCTCTTTTTGCTGGGAGACCCTCCCCCACTCGGGGTCTCCTGATGGGACTGACAAACTGATATAAGGCAGCCTATTTGGATTTTGCATACTTTATGTGACATTTGGGAGGGGGTGACTTACAAAAACACGGATTCTTACAGGCTTTTCCTTTTCCGTATTTGAAATGCAGGTGCCTTCCGACTCCCGCCCGGTCTTCTCTCTCTAGGTGCTTCTGTGCTCAATATGGCGGCGCCACCCCCTTTTCCCAGTGTGCTCTGTCACCTTCTCCAGGGTCTGAGTGCCTGGCCTTGCCCTGCTGAGGGCCCCCGAGATGGGTGGGGCATCCACCCTGCCCCGCCCTGCCTTTCACTGCGCTCTAGTCCAGAAATGGCAACTACCCCATTCACAGCTGTGCTCACCCAAACATAAATCTGGTGGCTTCCCAACAGTCACACCAAACGGGATTTCCTGGCTTATATCTCCATAGTCCCGCCCCTTAATGGGCTTGACGCCTTTCGCAGATTGTGGGAAGGAGGTGGGATCATGGTTTATCAGAGGAACTTCTGGGTCACAGAGGGAGTTACATAGCTGTCCCATTTAGGACCAAGAACTCACCATTACTTATTTTCAGAACATTGCACTGCATTAATGACAGCCTTCTGGATTAAAAGGCCTCTCTGGTGAAAGCTAAAGACAGCACTAATGATGGGTGTGGACAGGAGTATTTGGAAAGCAGCAGACAGGGGTCCATTTAGCAAAACAATAGTGTAAGTTCCCTCCTGAGGTCTGCAGCCTTTGTTACAGGCTCTTTTTTATCAGGTTTATAGCCAAGTATGAGTTCTCTCTTGCAGAGCAGGGCCTCAAATCAAGTCAGAAAGTGCTTGGTTACTCCCAGTGCTGGTTAATTTTAACTGTCAACTGGAATCACAACCTGGAATCATCTGGAAAAAGAGCATCAGCTGAGGAATTGTCTAGATCAGGTTGGTGTACGGGCATGTGTGGGGTGGATTGTCTTAATGGTTAGTTGATAGGAAAACCCAGCCCACTGTGGCAGCATCATTCTCTATGCAGGGGAGTCCTGGTTATGTAAGCGTGAATAAAGCCACATCCTTTTCTTTGTGTTCTTGGCTGTGGATAAGACATGACTGGCTGTCTCAAGCTCTTGTCTCTGTCCCAGAAATGTAACCTGGAGTTGAAAGCCAAATAAACCCTTACTTTGTCTGTGCTGCTTTTTGTCAGGGTATTTTATCTCAGAAACAGAAATGAAATTAGGACACCCAAATAACTGTCAGGCCACTACTGGGCCACAGGCACATCTTGCCTGGTATATTGCTATTGTAGCTCACAAGATTCTTAGCTGGGTAAGGCTGTTGGCTCTTTGACAGTACTCCCCAGCAGAGGTGTCCGTTGACAGAATGCAGGGAATTTAATCAGGAATTTGAAACTTTTTTCACTCTGGCTGCTCTTACAGAAGACTCAGATTTGGTTCCCAACACCCACATGTCAGCTAACAACTGTCCATAACTTCAGTTCTAGGGGAATCCAATGCCCTCTTCTGGCCTCCACGGGTATTGCACAACATGGGTGCACTTACATACATGGAGGCAGTACACTCATACACATAAAATAATTTTTTTTTAATGTCACCCATAATGAACTTGCTCTTTCCTAAGGGGAAGTGTTCAAATCACTGGTAATGGAAATATTCTTTACTTACTGTGCCAGCTTCTCACAAAGATTCACTTTTAGAAGTATAGGAAAAAGCTTAATCCTCACTTTTACAAAAAAATGAACGTCAAGCTTTTTCTCTCATTGTAGATCAGCCATTATCTATCTGTGTGAAAGTAATCAGTCATTAAACCTCCCTATAGCCAAGGCTCTAGCTCCTCCTAGTCTTTTGAATTCCATGATTTAATGAGGGGAATCAGAAAACATAACTTCAATAACTAAATATAGTTATGCTTTTTAGTTGAGTGTTTAATGGAATAGCTCTCTTGAAATGAAATTTATGTTTCCTTCATTTATTGTTGTGGAGACAACATGTACCAGCCTAAAGTAATAGCCCTTTTATTCGAGCTGGCAGGGACTCGTTCTACATTCTTTGGAAACTCTCCCCATGTCTCTGGGTGCCATGACAGAACTTTCCAGAAGCAAGGCCTCAGAAGAAAGGTGTTAGGATAGCTAAGCAGAGCCCTAGCTCTCAGTGCTTCATGGAAGGCTTATGACATCACTTTACCACCTGTGATTGGTTGAACCCAAAACAATCCTTCTCAAATCCCATGGGGAGGGGGCAGACACAGACCCCATTACAACTGACAGAGGGAGCCTCAAAGAATCTGAAGCTGTGTTTTCCAACTGCCACAGTTTGAGCAGTTTGCCTTGAATCTTGTTCTCTTACGTGTTTGAGTTTTGAGGGGTCAAGTGTCAGGAGAATGTGATGGATTACAGCAAATTTCAAATGCTGTAGAAGTCCAGAATAGAGTGTTTAATAATACTTTCCAGTAATAGAAGCGTTAATAGTCATGGTAAGCCATTTGCTAAATAAACAGTGCCTAGTCTTTTCCCTGTTTGGTTTGGTGTCACAGTCTGTTAAATAGCAATGTAAGCGGGCATTTATTTTGCTTTTTAAAGTAAAAGGTTAGCACGTATTATCTCAAACAGTTCATTTATTTATGTTCCCTCTCAGGCCCCTCAGGGAACACTGAATTTTTTTTTTTTAATGGATTTTGTAACATTCATGGTAACTTTCCCAAAATATATCATTTCTTTTTGTAGTAACGTTTCCAACACAGGAATTACTAAACCCACTTAAAAATATGGAAATTTGAATTTAGAGAATATATCTCTTGTTCAACTTTTCCTTGGACCTGAAATTAAGTGTATATACAACTTTTAGTATTTGTGCCAGAATATTTTGTTTATAAGAAGCTGTTGTTGTGAGAACACTCCCCCCTGGGAAATGTAAATAACCTCAACTCCCCATCTATAAGGTCTCAATCAATGACAAATCAGGGTATGAGTCCATCACAGTTCATGCTAAGTGACCAGTGAGTTTATCATGCTGATTCACAGAGCAGGGGTGAGGGGTTCAGGTTGGACCATGGGTGCTCCTAAAACAGCTGCACTAGGACCGTGCTCAGGATGGACCGTGGCCTCTATGAGCACACATGTGAGCCTCCATCAGTTAACCTTCCTCGCCTACATACAACCCCTCCTCAGACCACCTTCCTCCCATCCAGCCCATTACGCCACAAGCAATTAGGGCAGAATTACATACACATGACTGAAAGAAGTGGCTGGATACTTGGGCAGGGTCCAATGACCCTCCCTACTGCCTCCTTCCACGAGGGAGTGTGAACAGTCCACAGATGATCTGACCAGCGTGGAGCTCAGGGGACCACATTCTAGAATGGAATCAAAATATAAAATTCAAAGTGCTATCAGGGGAATCTGCTTATCCTTGGGTGGGCCTGCTTCAGGGTTTGTGGAGAAGCAGATGCTCCTTCAAAGACTTGCCTTTTCTGTCTGCTTCCTTTGAGATCTTCTGCACAATGGTTTTGTTGCTAAGTCCAGAACCTTGCCACAGAGCCTCACAGTCAGATGTGACCACTCAGCTGGGCTGCTTTCTAATAATTGCCACTTTTTAATATCAACAAAATCTTTCCCAAGAAAGGAATATTTAAAAAATTTCTATTAGAGTCCAGCCTTGGAATACTAAAGAAAAATGAGGTGGAACCCAATAGAGGGATGCTTTTGGAAGCCCTTGTCAAGAAATTCCAATGGACTCTCATACGAACATTTGAAAATTGCCTTGTTCTGACTTTTTTCTAGTTCCCTGTCTAGAGCTTCTAATGCTAATTACTCTTGCCTTTACTTCTCCTTCACATTTCCTATTCGCCAGTCAAGGACTTTCTTTTCTCCCTACAGATAAGAGTTATGCACTTTGGGAGTCTTTTAGATAGACCACTGAAGGGGTACCCCAGTTGCCTCAACCTGTGCCCCTGTTCAGCATGGAAGAAGCCAGGGCAATCTGTGTCCCAATTCCTTATCCACAAGTTGGGTAACCTCTTCAGAGGATGGTGTGATAAGAATAGGAGGTAGGAATTGACTAAGCAGTTAGGGTAAAAAGACCCTAAAGAAAAGTAGCCAGTTTCTTGGCTAAAACTGAAAATGTCCTTGGGCCTCTTAGCAACATACTTTGTGAGAAAGGCCAAAAATGTCAAAAGTATTTGGGAGCTCTTGTCTAATCCCTAAAAGATTTTAGGGTTACCTCTTCAGAGAGGGGAATGTTGGAGTAGCAAAAAGCCCCATTAAAAAAAAGAAGAAAGAGTACATGAAGTTGTCAGAAAAATGTGATGGGGAGGTATGGGAGGAGTTGGAGGTGGGGGGAGTGGGCATGGATTTGATCAAAACACCTTGTATGCATGTATGAAATTCTCAACAAATTATTTTTTTAAAGATAAATTCAAATATAAAAATATTTAATTTTCTTGAAGTAATAAACAAAACCAATACTGGTTGTTAGAAAAAATTAGACAAATATCGGAAAAGGAACAGCAGGAGTGGGCGTGCTCAGGCACAGGGACGTGTGCACAACTAGGCAGATGAAATGTCGGAGACAGTCAGAGTGGTTTCACTCACAGGGAAGAAGCATGTGATGGGACTTCAGGAGGCTAGACAGCAACACAGATACAGGACTCAAGACCAGCGACATCGAGCTCACTTCTGAGAGCACTGGAGACCTGATGAAAAGCAACGACATATCACAGATTTTATCTGAGCGGCCCCTTCCAAGTATGAATCCTCTGAGTTTGTACAAGACTGGAGGCAAAATAAAGAGAGGGAAGGACAGGTGAGAGATGGTGGTTTAAGGAGACGGGAAGGAAGGACGGGACGGAGACACACAGCAGGCACAGAAGCAGCAGACTGAACAATAGTTGGAAGTCAAAAGCAAAGGAAGGACTCAGTGACTGAGACGCTGGTCTTAAGAAACTGAAGCGAGCACAGAGCCCGTCAGCCCTGGAGCAAAGACCGAGAAAGTCTGGGAAAGATGAAATGTGTGGTTTAAGTCAAGTTTGACCACTCAAGGTTATGCAAGTGAATCTGATTGATTTTTTTTTTTTTGAGACAGGGTCTCTCTAGCCCCAGCTGTCCTGGAACTCACTGTGTAGACCAGGATGGCCTTGATCTCAGAGATCTGCCTGCCTCTGCCTCCCAAGCGCTGGGATTAAAGGCGTGCACCACCACACCCGGCAAATCTGATTTTTTAATTAAATTTGTTCTTTGACACGTTCATAGCTGTTTGTGGTGCATTGCTTACCCTCACCCCCACCATCCCTTGTGCCCCTCCGTCGTTCCCTACCTCCTCCTACAGGTCCCTTACCATCATCATGTTACTTTGTTCTGTTTTGTGACCCGTTGATTTTACCCAGGCCCATCTGTGTGGAAGCTTGCATTGGAGCCTGGTGGGCTCACCATTTGGTACCCAGATGAAGGCAATGACCCCTTCAGATTCCATCAGCTGTTAACATTCATCCCACACCCACACATGACAGCTAACAACCATCTGTAACTCCAGTTCCAGGGCTCCAATGCCTTCTTCTGACCTCCTCGGGCATTGTACCACATAGTTGCATTTACATTCATGCAAGCAAAACACACAGAAAATTAAAAAAATGATAAAATATTTTTAATGAAAAATAAACTGTCTTCCTGTTAAACGCTCAAATGGGACCTACAGATGCGGCCATTAAAATGAGTTTATGAATTTCCCTCAATACACAGTCTGGATCTTAGAAGCAGTCTGGGAACCTCATCTCGGTGTCTCAATATGTGTATTTCCCACTCCATTCCTTTTCACGACATCTTTTTTCATTTTACTCTTTTCTAGAACCTACCTTCTCCTTTTCATTCAGCTACCAAGGGAAGTCTGGTAAAAGCGGAAGGTAAGTTTAAAGCTGTTTCGTTTCTGAAGTCGCTGAAGTCTTTCTTACTCCTTTGCCTCCAAAAGCCGAGTCACTGAGTCAGCCCACTTTAAGTTCCACGGAACCTCAGCCGGGAAGAGGCTCGGTGTGGAAGGCAGTAACTCAGAATGGAAACAATCTGCCATGCCCAGCCTTGCTCACAGACGCTCCTCAGATGGGGCGACTGTGACCTTGAACGTTGGTGTAACACATTCCAGTCCCGTCCAGCAGCCCACAGTCAACCTCTGTGAAAGCTAATAAAAGCAGGCAGATGGATTTCCCATCACATTTTATCACGTGATAATTATTATTCCTCAGGTAAAGATTCATGGCATACTTTAGGTCCTATCTCTTAAAAGAACAAAACTAAACAAATCAAAAAACCGCAATCCAGGTGTCAGTAGCAATACCCTTTCGTTCATATTAGAATAAGTGATTCCTCCCTTGTGGTACGTTTTAGTGTGTCCTATGGAATGACAGGTAGGTAATAGTCTCATTTTAGCCCTCTCCTGTGATGACATTAGTTACTAATTACTCTTGCCTTTACTTCTCCTTCATATCTCCTATTCAGTAGTCAAGGACCTTCTTTACTCCCTACAAATAAGAGTTATGCAATTTGGGAGTCTTTTAGAGAGATCCATTGAAGGGGTAACCCAGTTGCCTCACCCTGCGTCCCTGTTCAGCATGGAAGAAGCCAGAGTGGTGTGCATCCTGATTCCCTATTGGCAGTTTGGGTAACCTCTTCAGAGGATGATGTGATAAGAATAGGAGGTAGGAATTGGCTAGGCAGTTAGGGTAAAAAGACCCCAAAGAAAAGTAGCCAGTTTCTTGGCTAAAATCCACAATGTCCCTGGGCCTCTTAGCAACATACTCCATTCCAAAGACCAAAAATATTGAAAATATTTGGGAGCTTGTATCTAATGCTTAAAAGATTTTAGGGTTACCTCTTCAGAGTGGGAACTGTTAGAGAAGCCAAAGCCCCATAAAAATAAATAAATTAGTCAAAGACGAAGAAAGAGTACTTGAAGTTATCAGAAAAAAGTTATGGGGAGATATGGGAGGAGTTAGAAGGGAGGGCGTGGGCATGGATCTGATCAAAACACCTTATATGCATGTATGAAATTCTCAATAAATTATTTTTTTAAAAATTTCTATTCTTTGAGAACTTTATATTTTAATTATAATTTTAATTATATTCTTTCCTTGCTCAACTCCCAGATCCGCCCACCTCCTTACCCACCCAAATTCCTATTTTTGTCTGTTTCCCTTAGTGAGTTCAACTGTGCTGCCCAAATACTCTTGGTGTAGAATCTGCCTTGGATTGTAGTCAACCTACCTGTGGTTAAACCCTTAAAAATCGAACCCATCCTTTCCCAGCAGCCATCAAATGCCAAGAGTTCCTCAGCTGGGGTGACACCCCGTGGCCTCCCCTCTCCCTTTGTGCTGGGTTTTTCCAGCTTGGGCTCGCCTGGGTCTTGGGATGCTGTCAGGACTGCTGCACGGGCGTACGTTACTGCCCTATTGTCTGAAAAGTACTGTTTCCTTGAGTTGGCCAGCACCTCTGGTTCTTGGAATCTTACAGTCCCCTCTTTCCCAAAGATCCCTGAGACTGGGGTTGTGGTGTGGTACAGATCTCCCACTAAGGACTGAGCACCCTGCAGGCTCCTGTTTTCTCCACATTGACCGGTTGTGGGTCTCTCTATGTTAATTGCTTTCAACTGAAGAAAGCTGCTCTGATGAGGGTTGACAGGAAAAGTAAACAAGTTTTTTGGATTTATTTTTATTTTATGTGTATGAATGTATGCAGTATACCATGTGTGTAATGCCCATGGAGGCCAGAAGAGGGCACCAGATTCCATGGAACTGCAGTTAAAGACCATTGCTACCTACTACTCAGAACCCAGCCAGAGTGAAAGACACATTTTCTGTTGTTTGTTTGGTTTTTGAGACCAGTCTCCCTGGAGACCCAGTTGGCCTGAACTGGCTTCATAGACTGGACTGGCCTCCATCTCATGGAGATCATCTCTGCCTTTCCAGTGTGTACTGCCACATTCACACCCGGCTGAAAGAAACATTTTCCATGGATGGAGTCAGCGGCCACAGGCGTGTAGCAGAGATGGAGAAGGGTCATGGGAACAAAGGTTAGGTATCAGATTTTGGAGAAGACAGAGGATCAGTAGTGAAGCAGACACCTGGAAGCCTGGGCTGGGGTGTCAGCAGGGAGGGAACTAGAAGGCAGCCACAAGCAGTGCCCTGGGGTGTGTCACAGACAGAGCCTCCTGCTGTGGAAGGGGTTTGTTGACAGGAGCTGTGAGGGCAGGCAAAGGAGGTCTGCACTTCTTCTTGGGGGAGGGGTCAGGAAGGACAGTGGCAAAGGAGCAGATGTCTGAGGTCTCTTCCTCACACTCAGGCCTGGGGGGACTTGGGAAGAGATTTCTTCTGTTACTCCTTACCTGGGAAGTGTTAGGGTTTGGGTCGGGGGTGGGGTAGAGGTTCAAGAGGGACTCTGAGATGGATTACTGGGAAGTAAGGAGCTTGTTAGAAGTGTTATTAATGCCGTGGCAGACAGAGCATGACCAGGCTGATGAGAGGTTGGGTCCCAGCACCAGAGACAGGCTGCATGGTGGGGTGTCTGAGGAGAAGAGCCAGAGCCCACTTGGCAGAAGTTCTGTGTGTTTCTATAGCTCTGAGCAGGGGGCAGTTTTTACAGTCCATGCCTGCTGCCAGGCAGGAGGGAGGGAGGGACTAGGGAGCAGGATGTGTGGCCAATACCCACTTTGATATTGACTCACTTCTCAGGTGAACCATCCTGGCGCCAGGAAGCCTGTTAGCTACAGACTCACGGACCACATCTCAGTAGATCCTGTGAGTGTCTGTGAGAGGAGGCTGCTGCAGATATTGTGGCCTAACAGAGGCTGGATCCTAACATTTCATTCCCGTTATGAGCTTCTAGGTATAAGATGCTGATGCAAACAAAAGGGTTGTGGGAAGCAAAGGAACACACGATCTAGGACCTGTGTCTTTTATGTTATTTCTCTCTGTCCTCCCTGGAGCGAGTCCTGTGCCCAAAGGTGCAGACAGGCTCAAGGTGTGGGCATCCTGAGTCACTTTTATGTGGCTTCAGGAAACTGCAGGAAAGGAGAGTAGAATCATTTGGGAGTTCACAGGCTGGCAGAGAAATGTCTTCTGCATGTCCAAGATTAATATACAGATCATGAAGGCTTCCTGGGGCGCAATAGACACACCCTTCTGCTTCTTTCCGCATCCAAGTATTAAAAGAACTTTGAAATTACTATTGTGTCTGTTAAACTTCAGGCAAAAAAGAAGGAAGTGATGTCGTAAATTAAGTGAATGGTTGTCCACAGTAAATGTCATTGTCTTAAGAGCAGAGCAGAAGCGTCTCCACGTGTGAATGTAAGGACCGGCGAAGGAAAAGGAGATTTCCTTCCTCCCTGCGCTTTTCCCGTGGTGCAGTTTGGTCATTTTTTTGACTAATTTTTATCACTTATTTTCTACTGTTTCTGAATCCTTTCTGATATATGAAAGGGAGAGAACACACAAAAACAATAGGTTCTAATCCTTAAGTCTCTAAGTCAGAGAATAGTTTGATCATTTAACTTATTTTTTAAAATGTAAAGCATTGAGTAAATACAGATATATCCAAAGCAGAAGGCAGCATCAAATGAAACCACTAGACAATTAGCTATTGGAATATGCAGAAAGCATATGGCCGTGCAAATATGAAGCACTAGACTTAAATAATTAATTTTAGGATTCTTTTATTTATTTTTAATTTTGTGCATACGTGTGTGTGTATGTGTGTGTTAGTGTGTGGGTATGTGCATGTGAGTGCAGGTGGCCATGGAGACCAGAAGAAGGCATTGGATCCCCTGGAGGTTGAGTTGCAGGTGGTTATGAGTGGTCTGACGTGGGAGGGTGCTGAGAGGTGAACTTGGAAGAGAAGTATGCGCTCTTAGCCAGTGGGCCGTCTCCCCAGCTCCGATTTTTAGGCTTCTTCTAGGTTCATTTTCCACAGTGTCTCTCTCAGTGCTTGACCTGACGGGTCTTTCTTGGTTTCCACATTTGTTGGACTAGAAGTCTTGATCTAAATTTTGCCTTCCTTCTCCATGTTTGCCTTTCCCTGGCGGCAGCTGCAGATTTGAGCTCCTAAGGAACAAGGGGGCAATGTTTCCTGGCTAGGTCTGGGGCTCTGGGGTTGGCCTGGAGTCAGCTCTAAATGCTGCTATTTCCTGCTGCTTACTTGAGTTAGCGAGAGTCGTTTTTATGTTAGTGTTCTGGCTCCTTGCCTCTGGCTTAGTCCATGGAGCTTGGATTTCTATTTTTGTGCAGTTTGTGACTTGCATCCTCTAGAGACTTGGGATCCTCTTCATGTTTTATGAATGGCCACAGCATCCTTTCTGAAAGCACCCTTCCATGCCCCATCACCTTCAGTGCTGGAAACTGTTCCCCTGTTGTGTGTGCCCTGCTGAAGTCAGCAGCAGCATCTCTTTTCCTTCGTGATGTCTCCACTCTGCCCCCACCCCCCTTTAGGTGGGTGGCCATTTGAAACTATTACAATTGTCCAAAATTTCAGTTTTGTTAGGAGACTGAAGAAGCTGGAAAATGAACATTGGACATACAGAGAATAACATGGCAACTATGTTTATTGATTAGTAGTGGCTACTCAGGTTCTGCACTAAAGCATTCGTTTGCTAAGGATACACTGAGGACATTACAGGTCAAGCTGCCACAGGTTTACATGGGGACAGGAATGATGGAAGGTCTGAGCTTTTGAAGACTCCACAGTTTACTGTAAGATGACAAAGATTCAGAGACAGTGACACCTCAATGTGTTTTATGCTAAGGGAGGATTAAACACTGTTATTGCCATTAAGAAATCAAGCATGGTAGAGAGAAAAGCAAGATAAAAGACAGATGGATAAGTGGACAGATAAAGGGGTGATAGATGGTGATAAGTGGACAGATAGATAGATGATAGATGATGGTAGATGGGGGATAGACAGACGGATAAGATAGAGGGGTGATAGATGGTGATAAGTGGACAGATAGATGATAGATGATGGTAGATGGGGGATAGACAGATGGATAAGTGGACAGATAGGGGGGTGATAGATGGTGATAGGTGGACAGATAGATGGTTGATAGAAGGATGCTGGTGGATGGATGATTGAAAGGTAGATAATGATAGATTGATGGATAATAGATAGATAGTAGATAGCTCATAGAGAGATGATAGACAGATGGATGATAAAGAGATAGATGATAGATGGTGATAAGTGGACAGATGGATGGGTGATAGATAGATGATAGACCAATGGATAGATGATAAATGGACAGATAAGAGGGTGATCGATGATGGTAGATGATGGATGGATGATTGAAAGATAGATAATAAATAGATGATAGATGGATAGATAGATTGCTGGATAATAGATAGATGATGGTAGATAATAGATGATAGATGGATGATAGCAAGATGGATAGATGATAAAGATAGGTGGGTGATAGGTAGATGATGGTAGATAGATGATAAAGGCTAGATAGATGATAGACAGACAGATGGTAGGTGGATAGATGGGTAATAGCGGCTAGATGATAGTTGAAAAATAGATGATAGGGTGACAGATGAATAAACTGATAGTAAAGATATATAGGTGGTAGATGATGGGTGATAGATGATAGACAAGAGATGCCTGAATTATAACAATCAGTTTTGAAATAATAAGCATGGTACAGTGTAGTGGTGGTAGGTATGTGTGTTAGGGTGTAGTGTAGTGGTGTTAGGTATGTGTGGCATGATATAGTGTAGTGGTGTAGGTGTGTGTGGTATGATATAGTGTAGTGGTGTAGGTGTGTGGTATGGTATAGTGCAGTGGTGTAGGTGTGTGGTATGGTATAGTGCAGTGGTGTAGGTGTGTGGTATGGTATAGTGCAGTGGTGTAGGTGTGTGGTATGGTATAGTGCAGTGGTGTAGGTGTGTGGTATGGTATAGTGCAGTGGTGTAGGTGTGTGGTATGGTATAGTGCAGTGGTGTAGGTGTGTGGTATGGTATAGTGCAGTGGTGTAGGTGTGTGGTATGGTATAGTGCAGTGGTGTAGGTGTGTGGTATGGTATAGTGCAGTGGTGTAGGTGTGTGGTATGGTATAGTGCAGTGGTGTAGATGTGTGGTATGGTATAGTGTAGTGATGTGTGTGGTATGGTATAGTGTAGTGGTGTAGGTGTGTGGTATGGTATAGTGCAGTGGTGTAGGTGTGTGGTATGGTATAGTGCAGTGGTGTAGATGTGTGGTATGGTATAGTGTAGTGATGTGTGTGGTATGGTATAGTGTAGTGGTGTAGGTGTGTGGTATGGTATAGTGCAGTGGTGTAGGTGTGTGGTATGGTATAGTGCAGTGGTGTAGATGTGTGGTATGGTATAGTGTAGTGATGTGTGTGGTATGGTATAGTGTAGTGGTGTAGGTGTGTGGTATGGTATAGTGCAGTGGTGTAGGTGTGTGGTATGGTATAGTGCAGTGGTGTAGATGTGTGGTATGGTATAGTGTAGTGATGTGTGTGGTATGGTATAGTGTAGTGGTGTAGGTGTGTGGTATGGTATAGTGTAGTGGTGTAGGTGTGTGGTATGGTATAGTGTAGTGGTGTATGTGTGTGATATGATATAGTGTAGTGGTGTAGGTGTGTGGTATGGCATAGTGTAGTGGTGTAGGTGTATGGTATGGTATAGTGTAGTGGTGTAGGTGTGTGGTATGGTATAGTGTAGTGGTGTAGGTGTGTGGTATGGTATAGTGTGGTGGTGTAGGTGTATGGTATGGTATAGTTTAGTGATGTGTGTGGTATGATATAGTGCAGTGGTGTAGGTGTGTGGTATGGTATAGTTTAGTGATGTGTGTGGTATGGTATAGTGTAGTGGTGTAGGTGTGTGGTGGACATAGTCTCTTTTTGTCATCTTTTCGTCTCCCATTTTTAGGAATTCCTATGAGATTTACTAGTTCTTTCTTTTTACCTGCCTGTATGATTTGTGTGTGACTACTCTCACCCTTAACTTTAGTACTGAGTTAATCAAAGCAGTCCATGTGTGTATTCATACCATGACCACACAACCCTACCAGGGCAATGAGACTAAGTCCCAGCACTCTTGTCTAAATAGTAAAGACAAATATCTGCTTTGCCAACAGAGCCCCACATTCCCCCAGTTCCATCTTTGCAGATGAAGAAAGAACCTAAAAATGCATGGATATGGGAGAGACGGGAAAGCCAGGCTTGAATCCTGGCACCTCACTGAGTCTCTCATGCTCTCTTTAGACTCTATGGAGATGTGACCTTCCAGTTCACCATCTTGGCATGTATCTGAGTTTGTTTACAGTTCTTCACTGCCAAAGAAAAGCTCTTTCACCAAAGGTTTGGCTGCGTGGGGAAGATTTCAGAAAAATGAATCTCCAGCAGAGAATGAAGGATGAGAAGATGATGACACACAGGGTAGACAGGGAGGAAGAGACCATGGTGAAGACAGAGCAGCCCTCAGGAAGAGAGGGCTTGAGGCCAGCAGAGCCTTGGCACTTCTGGTCCCTTCAGCAGCAGAGGCTGTTACTTTCCAATGTCTCACATTCTATTCTTTCATCCATTGATAATGCTTCATCTTTTCATAAAGGAATTGGAGTTACGTGGAGTCCACGTGCAAGCGGGCCAGCGACTCCCCAGAGGGCAGGTAGAACTGGTTGGCAGGAGGTGTATCAGAACACTTAGTAACCAGACGCAGCACAGGCGCCAGCTATGAGGACCTTCGCTGCACACTGACCCCTGTGTCACTGGTTGCTGATTGCTAGTCATGCCACCAGGAGCCCGCTCTTCTCCCATTCTCCCCTCTGTGAGTCTCATGATTGTAGCTCTGAACTGCAAGCTTTTTACCTCATGATTGGCGGGCAGCTACTATAGATCTTGCTTGTCACAGCGTCCAGAGTTAGGACACTTTGAGGGAAACAAAGATCCTTTCTTCATTTTTGTTTAGCTGTCTCTTTTTCTCAACCACAGAGGATAGCACAATTTCCTGTCTATGGGCAGCCCCCCCCTCGCCCCCCAGTACACTTTTCCTTGCAGGTCATTGGTCAGGATGAGATTGTATACTATTGTTAAGGGAGATGCAACAGCCTAGACCAGTTTTAGCTTGCTTCTCAGTGCTGATAAGGTTGTGAAGTTAAAGACTGTTAGATGGGAGCCACAGAACACCTGCCACCAACGGGAGCTACAGGGTTTGGTGGAAAGGCTTTCTGGATGAGGTGGCCAAAATGAATACGCCTCCTTTATCGGTTACAAGGCATTGTCTCTGGAACTGCTTCTCATATCAGTGTTCACAGGATAGTTTAGCGACCAGTATCATCTTTGGCTAAGCCCATCTGAACTGGCCAAACATTTACATGTTTAAAACTAAAAAGACCGTCATGTTTTCCCAGTAAGTGAAACATGTAGTCAAGAGTGCTTATTGCCAAAAGTGGAGGAGAATGACGCGTCAATAAAGAGAAGCACGGGATTTAACCAAGACGAATGACATCATCTATCTGTTTATCGGCATTTCTTATCATCACAAACTTATAAAAATGTGTCTTATTTTGTCTGTATAGCCACATATAACATGGTAGTGATTTTTTTTTTCAGTTTGTCGATGAGGAATTTGAGACACAGAAAGTTGAAAGCGGTAAGTCAGGTGATACAATAAATACGTTCTATAGAAACAGTCCTCACCCAGTGTCAAGGATGGTATCAGCATCTTCATGGTGAGTGTATCATCTTGAATATCTACCCTGTACATTTGTAGTCAAATTTCAATGCGTTATGGGTATGTGACAGACATATTCATGGTATAATGAGAAAAATCATTGGATTTAGGGTCAGAGAATTTAGATTTGTACTTTATGCTTTTTTCTGAGTGACTTGGTCACTTAGTATTCTCA
Source organism: Nannospalax galili (assembly GCF_000622305.1). Taxonomy (NCBI): domain Eukaryota; kingdom Metazoa; phylum Chordata; class Mammalia; order Rodentia; family Spalacidae; genus Nannospalax; species Nannospalax galili. The sequence goes on along the minus strand of NW_008338533.1, from coordinate 6,658,516 downwards.
ACCATTAGATGGGGATGGTGATGATGGTGATGATGGTGATGGCGATGGTTGATGGTGATGGTGTTGATGGTGATGATGGTGATGATGGTTATGATAGTGATGGTGATGATGGTGATGATGGTTATGATAGTGATGGTGATGATGGTGATGATGATGATGGCGATGGTTGATGGTGATGGTGTTGATGGTGATGATAGTGATGATAATGGTGATGATGGTTATGATAGTGATGGTGATGATGGTGATGGTGATGATGATGATGGCGATGGTTGATGGTGATGGTGTTGATGGTGATGATGGTGGTGATGGTTATGATAGTGATGGTGATGATGGTGATGGTGATGATGATGATGGCGATGGTTGATGGTGATGGTGTTGATGGTGATGGTGTTGATGATGATAATGGTGATGATGGTTATGATAGTGATGGTGATGACGGTGATGGTGGTAATGGTGATGGTGGTAGTGATGGTGATAACAAGGAAGCTTCTCTACAGTTTTGGTTTCTGTGAACATGAAAAGTTTGTGTGTTAGTCACTTTTCTGTTGCTGTAATAAAACAACCATGACCAAGGCAGCTTATACAAGAAAAAGTTCATTTTGGCTTATGCATCCAGAATGGTAAGAAGATGCACGGCAGGCAATGGTGGGCATGGAGGCAGAGCCAAAAGCTGAGAGCTCACGTCTTCATGAAGCAGACAAAACAAGTAAGAAATGGAGTGAGGTGACGAATGCCAAATGCCCGCCCCCTGGCGGCGCACTTCCTCCAACTCGGCTGTACCTCCTGAAGAGCACATGACTGCCCCAAACAGCACCACCAACTGGGGATTGGTTTTGAGATAGAGTCTCTACTGGGATCAGGGGCTTGCCAATCATGGTAAGCTGGCCAGCCAGGGAGCCCCAGGTAATCTTCCCGGTGCTGAAATTACAAGTGTGTACCACCACCCTGCTATTTATGCATCCACTGGTGCTGGAATTTAGACCCCATGCTTGTACCATATGCACTTTAGCGGCTGAGCCACCTGCAATGACACTTCCTGCTATTTCATGCTTGATGTTGTGAATTTGCAGTCCAGATTTATGTGTGTGAGGCTGTGTGGGCTCCTTCAAAACCTGTGCTGCTATGAGAAATCTCATGATCTGCTCCCTCAGCTCAGCTCTGGTTTCTCTAGCTCAGGAGTTCTCAACCTTGGGACCATCAACAGCTTGGACTGGATAGTTCTTGATTGTGGGACTTGCCTACACACTATAGTCTGTCCTTCAGTCTGTTCACTGGATATCAGCAGTCCCACTGTTCTTTCCATAACTCCCCGTTACAGTCATGCTGAGATAAGAAAAAAGGCTCCAGGTAGGAGACAGGGTTGGCCACAGGTGCGAAGCACTGGTCTGATTTTCATGGTACGAACTGTTGTCTCCCAGAATCAGATGTGTTTGTTTCAAACAACCTCTGTAATGTAGAGTACAAAGCTTGTTAGAACAGTGTTTGGTTCAGAATTAATGGATGATCCTTTTATAGTATTTCATGAATCAAGGAAAGGTTCTTTGTAAAATCATGCACTTTGTGCTTTAGAAATTTATCAGTTTACCAGCAAAGTTGGGACAATGTAAGTGAGTCTTAAAATAACAAATCAAAACTTTCCAGATTATCTCAATCCATGCATGTCGGAAAAATTTTCTTTAAAGGGACATGTACTTAGGCTATCCCCATTTATAAACAATATTTTTACACTGCATAAAAAATTCTTCCTTATATAGACTTTACTAACCCTACATATGACATTAAACTGTGAATACCTCTGTTTGTACTAAAGATTGAGACTCTAGGAGGAATGACATTTACATAACATATACCTTTAATCTTAAAATTCTGAATGTTAAAATTAGCATGACTTTGATAAGAAAATGCACCTGGAAAATCTAAATGTCCTGGAAAGGAGTTATAATATTCATGAGAAAAAGTTAAGCAAAATTAATGTAGTATTTGTCTTATTTGTATTCATTTTTGAAGAGTAAAACAATTTTATACCAGAGACTTAAATTCTCCTTGCCACAGACATGACAAATCCATTTTCTGACATGGTAAATAAGCCATTCATTTGATGTATTTGAGGGCACCGCAACTCTGACATTTGAATTGTTATTGAAAGACCTTCCTTCTCCCAACTTTATACAAATAAGAAAGAATTCTGTTTGATACCACAGAGGCCAAAAGGGGCCACAGGAAGTGTGTAGAGAATGGTGGCCTTTGCCCTTGTTTGCACAGCCTTCACAGAACCAGCCCTGGTTCTCCGGAGCCTTTATGAAACATTCAGAAGTGAATATTTGAATTCGATGGCCCAGCAGGCCTGTGTGAATGTTTGCGTACGGGTACTGCCATGTGTTAGTTTCGTTCCATTTCTAGACATCTTGCTCTAACAAGGTGGTGTTATGTCACCAACTTAAATCTATGACTCTGGCCCTAATTTAAATAAAAAGAAGCTACCTGTGCCTCTGTTTCTAGAATCTGTTCTTGTTCCTCAGGCATATCCATGGTTTAATGAGAAAAATCATTGGCAGACCATCACTTTACTGGACTTTGAGTCCTATGGTTCTCTCAGGATCAGAAACAAGCATGAATATGGATTTCTGGGTGTATGGATGTGGGGTGGGATGTAAACAGGCACCCTCGTGCTAGCAATGAGAAGTCACTGCGGGCTCTGTAAGAAATCCCATCATTCTCAGGTTTACTAATAATTGCTCTGACCTCTCTGTGAAGGTGTGAAATAATCATCAAGAATGTTGTACTGCCTATCAAGACATCACTCAGGAGTTCAGATGAAAAGTAAGGAAAGGTTAGACTGCTCACGATAGAGCTGAAAGGGGAAAAATGAAATAAGAAATAGTTTGGGAATAAAACAAACAGATTTGGGGCTGGAGAGATGACACAGTTAAGAGCACTGGCTGCTCTTGCGGAGGACCTCAGTTCGGGCCCTAGCACCCACATAGTGGCTAACAACTGTCCACAACTCCAATTCCAGGGGTTCTGACACCCTGTTCTGTCCTGTACAGGCATTGTAGCCACATGGTGTACTTATATACATGCACACAAAATACTCATAAACTAAAAATAAACCCCCCCTGCCAGATTTATGAATAGATTTAGTGTAGTGTATGAGAAAGTGTGACAAGAGAGATGGCACTAGATTTTTTACTTTAGAAATAAGATGAGTCATGGAGCCATTTCCAGGCATAAGTACCTTATATAGAACCAAAATTTAAATTTCTATTCCATTTTAAATTATATGTCTGAGTAGACATCTCTGTGTGGGTATGTACACATGAGTGCAGTACCCATGGAGACCAGAAGAGGGCATCAGATCCCCTGGAGCTGGAGTTACAGGTGGTTGTAAGCTGCCCAATGTACCTGCTTGGAACCAAACTCAGACCAGGTCCTTGGAAAGAGCAATAGTTGCTCTTAACCACCGAGCCATTTCTCTGGCCCCAAGAGACAAATTTTAAACGGAGAAATAAAATTAAAGCTTGAGTTTTAGGCATGTTACTCACGTGAGGTATGAAAAGTACGCAGTTTTGAAGTGGTGATAAGCTCCCATGTCACACTTTTACTTTTCTGTGAGTGAAAGCTTTTAGGGAGGAGCGTTGTATAGTCAGCATAGTCTTGCTCTTCCTTTCTGTGCACAGAAACGTCATCAAGATGGCGGCCTTCTCTGGCTGGCCTTGATGCTCTTGCTTCATGGGTGACAGCAAGGTGTTTGACCTTGAGCTGAATGGCAGGTCAGGCTGCTTTCTCTGACCAGAAGACTCCTCGGAAGTTTAATCTCATAGCTAAGAAAGGCTGAATGGGAAATGCCATGCTAAGCATCCAATGACTCCATTTTAATCAGTTGCATGTTGTTGGTAATAACAAGTCTTAATGTGCAGCAATTCATACATGCCATGACCTGGTGCAGATGTAAGTCATAAACAAAAAAGTCTAAGTCGAGCTAGGATTTTTTTTAAGCTTTTGGTCTTCTCACTCTCAACTTGGTGTCTCTAAATTATCACAAACTGTCACATAATAAAGTCAAAAGAAGTGACTTTATGTAAAGAGTTGTCTAACACTCAGATATCTTTCCACACCTTAGTGTTCATGACGGTAGAATGCATAGGATACTGTAGAGGAAAAACAGATCTGAAAAGAGACCCAACTTTTACCACAGTGTTTCCTTCTCAAGATCTGATCTATATCTCAGGAGGTGGAATTTCATGTTGACAGCTTGATATGATGGCCCAACTCACTTTGCATAATTTGGAAATGAAATTGAAGAATGCTGTTTGCTAACAACTGAGTTACACTGCCGTAATAAGCTAACATTTTCCTTGACAAAATGCAAATAAAATGAATAATCAGTGGGTTTTCAGAACACATAACCATATGGTTCAGGTTAGAGAAACAAAGGGGGCTGAGTGTGCACTCAGAAAGTATTTGGGAGCTCACTCAGCAAGCGTTTGCTGTGCTCAAACAGCACATTTTTGTGCTTTTTAAACAAGTAATATTCTCACTGCTGTTTTGATCGATCTCGTTTGAAACTCTGGTTCCTGTTTATCGGGAAGAAGAACCTAACATGTTTGGGTAGAAAATTTTCACAATTGATAGAAACAACTCTGGTAGAAGGAGAGCTCAGCAGAGTCTGAAAGCCTAACTTCAGCCAACCTATCTCGAGGTTTGAAAGAACTGCTTTTTCCCCACTATTTTTCCTTGTCAACAACGTTTTGAAATCTGCTGTTAATAATAACAACACCTCATTTTGAAAGATGGCCATTCGACTTTCCAGCAGCGTCTGAGATGGTGACAGCCTTCAGCATCCTGTGGAGAGAAACGCCCAAAGCACTTTCTGTGTCTGAGGCCCGCGCTGGTTCTCTGCATTCTGCTGAGGCATAGTTCACCTTCTGTTGATGTCAAATTAACAGCTTTTCCAATGATTAAAAAACTGACCTTTTAATACATAAGTAGATAGTAAGAAAGCAAGCTCAGTTCTTTCCTGAAAGGCATCTCAAAGTGCTTCAGGTCCGACATCAGGGGGACTGTTTGGAGTCTGTATTTTCTACACATCAGCTGTGTGCTATTGAGAAAGTTAATTAATGCTTTGAGCTTCTGTTTTGCCAGCTATAAAAACAATGCCCATTTTATAAGATTAATGAAATAAAACAGTAAGAGGAATAGGGGAAGAAGCTATGGAATAGCCATCATCATCATCATCATCAACATCATATTATTATTATTTTTTCTGTTTTGCTAAAATTTATTGATTTTTTTTACTAGCCCAAGAAATCATTATAGTTCGCATGCAAGAGGTAGCTCAAATTTTCTTTGACTGAAGAAGATGATATATTACAGCTAGATTAAGGGACTCATCCAACTAAAGTCTTTCTAAAAATGTATTACAGAGTTCCAGAACTGGTCACACACAGAGAAAAAAATATCTAAGATACGCTTAGTCCTAAGTGACACATCCACAGTGGAACCTCTACATCTAAGGCCAAAGTGTAGAGAATAAGAGACCGTAGGGTAAATCACTCTGGACAGGACTCCTGTATTAAACCTCACCCACCCATGGCTCAGGGACCATCGCAGAAGAGGAGGCAGAAAGAGTGTAAGAGCCAGGGCTGGTGCATGATCAAAAGGAAATAGAATCTTCCAGGCCTCTGGGACCTTGCTCATATGGTCTTACAGCAATGGTGTCAGCATGCACAGGACCCATGCTGACTCAATGAGACAAAAGCCCAGTACAGAACTGGGGAAAAGGAGGCCCCAGTCTTAGCTGAAGAACTCTTGACAGCTGATTACTGCTGGGTGAGGGAGTGTTGGTCTTTAAGGGAGAGACTCTAGACAGGCTGACTAGACTCCAGTGGATGAACCTGTACTGAGGGACGTCTGGGTACAAATGCTTGACCAGATAGACATTAATGCATATGATAATGTATGAAATCTGGTGGGGGGGGAAGAGGGGGTGTGAATGGGGAGGGGTCTAAATATGACTAATATGTATTGTATGAAACACAAAATTCAATAAAATATACAAAAAAGAAAAAAAGTGTTTTGAAACTGAATTTGTAAGATTATAGAGTGCGAAAAGTCTACTAGCCAATATCTACGTACAACTAAAGAGCTGGAGCAAGGCTCCGTTCTTAGAATCCCATCATGACTTAACGGTGCTCCCAGGCGAGTGCTCATGGGATGTTCTTCGTTGCTTCACAAGGCGGAGCTGGAGCGAGAAGCAGATTCACACAGGCTGTAGAGCCTTACCTGCTCCGTGGACCCAGGCTGTGACTCATGTGGTTCCAAAGGAAACTGGCTGTAATACTTCCACATTATCGTGATCCACATTGTTGTTATAACTTACAACAGACTTCTGCCAGATTGACAGAGGAGTTTATATCCAAAAGAAAGCTTAGATTTGTATATTTCAGACATGGATAATGGACTTGTTCTTCTAAAGCCTTTTCATGAAGTATTTTGAAGTTGGTGTCTTATGTAATTCCCATTTCCCCTTTGACATTCTCAGGACTCCAGGAGGACGTGCGCTATGAACACCAGAGGCCTACCTGCTGACTGCTCTGAGCAGAGCTGCGTACCCTACCATCCCATCAGCCACCTTGCCCATGCTTCTCACCACCAGTCAGAGCCTGAACTGACTAGACTTTGACACAGCAGGTAGATCCCACTCATCTTCTGCTGGTCCAGAGTCCTCAAAGGAGGACCATCCAAGCTGCGTGTCGTTAGGAGGTCACCATGCCTTCACTTGGCTCTGAATCAGGCTCGATGGGATGCCAGCTTCTGTCTAAAGACAGGGATTTTCACACTCAGATTCCTGCTTCCCACAAGCCGTCATTTCCCAATGATACCAGCTGCTCCTAGGGCACAACTGCAGGTTTTCTTGTCCTTCAGGGCCACCCAGCAGAAGTATGGAAACGAGGGGTTTCCGGCCCACTTTGGAGATAGCAGAGCTATGCGTCTGGGTGGCTAGGTGCCTCAGAGGTCCGAGAAGGCTCCTCCTGGGGACCAGGACTCCTGCTATAGTCCAGGTCACTTTCTACAGCTCTTCTTCAAGAACGGGAAGCGTGCTTGGCACTGAAGTTGGCACACAGAACACTATCAATGTTCTTTTGAATGAGTAAGTTAAAGAAACTTGAAGGTAAAATTTGTTCTCAGCAATTGATATAAAAACTGAAATATGGGGCTGGAGAGATGGCTCAGCGGTTAAGAACACTGCTTGTTCTTGCAGAAGACCCGGGTTCGAATCCCAGCACCCACATGGCAGCTAACAACTGTCTGTAACTCCAGTTCTAGGGGATCCGACAGCCTCTTCTGTTCTCCTCGGGCATTGCACGACATGGGTGCACTTACCTACATGCAGGCAATACACGCATACACATAAAAAATTTAAAATAGTAAATAAAATATTTTAAAACATAAAACCTGATGTGTTTAAATATTTTTGTAACATTTCTGATTTCTTTGTTGCTCTTTTTTTCTGCTAATCTCTGTGTGAGACTTGACATGCAATTTTCCTCATAATCCCTTTCTCAAGTTGGTATCTAAGTGTACAGTCTGTGTTTTAAATGTGATGTATGTGTGCTGTATAAGGTGCATTTCTATATTTATACACTGTTATCTGTTTGGACTACTTGGATTTAGCAAAGGTTTTACACAGTTTGGCTTCTTGAAGTGTTTTTGTTTTGACCACATTCATAAAAATATAAATACAAATGTGAAATAAGCCCATGAGTTTACCCCGATCCAGCTGCAGCTTTCAAACCTGCCGTACTTGATAAGCTTTCAGATTAATCGTGATGACAGTCTCTTCTCTGCAGCCAATGCAGATCATAAAGCAATTCCTGCTTCATGTTTTTCTAGTATAGGGATACGGTGGAGGCTGTGGGTCACTCCCCTCATATAATTTGATTCTCTTACCAGACACGGTTGAGAGTTGTCTGGACAGGCTGCTGTGTTCTCTTTGGACCTGGATTGCCCCAAGAAGAATGTGGGTGTGTTGGGGTAGGCCGGCGGGGGGGGGGGGGGGGGGTTGTTAAGAGACTAAGAGAAAAGGCAGAGTCCTAAAGAGGCTCCAAACACTAAGCCCTCAGCAAGCAGCCCTCAAACTGCTTATCACTACCTAGTTAAAAATAAATCAGACTAGTTTTAGACTTTAAAGTGGGCAGCACAGGTAAACTGAACACAGTAAATACAATTAGCTATTCCTTCCTGGTCTAAAACTAAAATAAAAATCTAAAAAGCAAATTCACGTCAGTAAACATATGGTTAATTATTTCTTCTCTGATGGGTCTGACGAGGTAGAGCACAGTTTCACGCCCGAAGCCTCATGTACTGGGTAGAACACAGTTTGCATGCCTACCTCAATAAAAGTCTCAGTGAACAAAGATTCAAGATGTGAGTTCTTTGTTTTGTCTTCAGTTGCATTAAAAGCTCCTTAAACCTTTCTGTGTGTAGCCTCTGACTTTTTGTTTGGAAGGTAGACTGACACTGGGCAGCCTCACCCAAGAACCAGTGTGATTTTCTAGTTCTCTGGTAACAGATTTTTGAGAGACCTCTTCCAACCAGAAGGCCACATTGAATATTAATGCTGGTGTTCCTGAGTTTGCATTACAAGTGCGATGCGTGTGCTCTGAGTATCTGTAAAGTTAACTAAAATGTTCTGTACAGTATTGCTTGGCCAAGGGTGTTTTGATGGACTGGAGTAAATCTTGTTCAGAGACAAACTGAAGCTTGGAAACTCAGAAGTGTAATCCTCCAAGAGAAAGAAACAAGCGTCCTGCGAAACCAGGCCCAAATTCCACACTTGTGACTTCAGCTTTCCGTGTGAGGATGTTGGTCCAGAGCTTTGGGTTCTCTTTGATCAACTTTTAATGACTAGAAAAGATTTTGCACACATGTCCCACAAATGGTCATTACAGAAATAGTTTTAACAATATCCTAGAAATTTCATAAATACCCTAAATTTTTTAGGGTAAAGAAGGAGTTTATTTCAGCTTACAATTTGGGGATGTAGTCCATCACTGTGCAGAGGTCAAAGCAGGAACCTCAAACAGCTGGTCACATCACATCCACTGCCAGGAGCAGATGTCACGCACACTTGCTTGTGTTTGCCTTGATGTCTGCATTCTTAAACAGTTCAGGATCCAGTGTCTAGGGAATGATGTTGCCCACAGTGGCCTGGTCTTATGTCATTTCAGTTCATTGAGACAATCCCTCACAGAAATGTCAGTCGTCCAACCCAATGCAGACAATCCTTCATTGAGACTGTATTCCCAGGTGACTCTAGGTTTTATGAATTCTAGTTGACAATGAAAGTCGATCATCACAGGGACTTGTAAGAAGGAGAAATTTATGCATAGAAATATGTACAGAGAAATACCCTAATTTTGAAGAAAACAAATCTGTTAGTTTGGGGATAGAATAGCATGGTAATTTAGAATTAGGATTATAAATGCAATTTTGAAGTGTTACTAAAAAGAGGAGTGTGGGAGAAAAAACTGAGGAGGTATGTCACGTTGATCTCGCAAGGTCTGGGAGGGAAATAAGGCTCCTATGCAGAATCTACTGTCCTTCCCGAGGGCCCTTGCAGGCTTGTCCTGTGTGCTGGTTCTAGGGATGACAACTGAGATGTGAAAGGGCTGCTCATCACCTTCGCTCGGCATCTGGGTGGCCGTCTGCACTGGCTGACTGGGCTTGTTGCATAGTCCTCAGCTAAGCAGCTCTGGGTTTTTGCTCCTGTGTTTATACCTTTGATTTCTTTGGAAATAGTCTCAGGAAAGTATGCTTTAGCTTTAAGAAAGAACTTGAGCATTGACAGTCCTGGGGGCCGTTCTTGATACCACACCATGCCCTTAATCTTTAATATTGATCTGTTTTAGTCTGGTCATTAATTTTCTCACATCTTTAGGGTCTCTTTTCAAATTGGGGCTCCTGTCCTATTTTCCAGCATATAAAAGTTCATTCTGGGAAGAAAAATTAACCACTGTCCTTCACCGGACCTTGATATTCTTAGCAATTCACTACCATAAATTCTTTTGGCCTCTTGGCCACATATTTCAGACAAGACTACTCTCATGATAACCCCTCCTCACCCTTTATTCATTAAATTTTAAAATTTTAATTGTGTGTGCTTGTGTGTGTGTGCACGTGTGTGTATTTGTGCCTGTATATGCAGTGTCCACAGAGGCCAGAAGAGGCTACTGGGTCCCCTGGAGCTGGAGTTACAGGCAGTTGCAAGCCACCAGACATGGGACTGGAAACCGAACTCTGATTCTCTGGAAGAGCCCCAAGCTTTCTCAACTGCAGAGACATTTCTTTAGCCCCAATCACTTTATTCTTGTTGAGCTACTTGATATAGTTGGCACTTGAATGCATTGCCACCCATTTGAGCTCTGAGTTGATGTTTTTATAGAATTATAGATGCAGTGAGGTAGAGAGGAAAGCTGACCCACCCCGCCGAGTAGCTCATGTCTTCGCAACAGCAGAAAGCGGACTTCACAGCTGCTAGAGCTTTACTGCCCAGGGTGGTGGCGGCTAGACTCACGTGGCTCTTGAGCCACTGAAATGTGACTAATATCATGGAGGAAATTAATGTTTAATGTTTCTTGTCTTCATTGATAAATTTAACTTTTAAAACTGATACTTGATCCTGTTATTGGAAAACTTGAGAATGTCAATTTACTTTTTCAGCTGACAATTTCTTACGTTTTTTTACATTACATTTCATTTGATTTAATAATTCGTGAAGACATTCAACATCTGTGTTGTTTAATGCAAGCACTGGAAAAATGAAGTTAGGAGATGCGCAGCTCCAGTGATCTGACCAGAAAGATGACCTTGGACGATCAGGAGGACTATGGATGAGGGCCTGTGAGACACGGTTGGAAGATCCATTTTCTCCCCATTTTCCATGTATTCCCCAGTCTCTCAAGGATTTCCTATGGTGAGTTCCCTGTAGTTAGTGCAAGATCCAGGGTCTGTCTGAGAACAAGAATGAATCCTCTTGTTTCCAATAGATTGCACCTTCCTGGTCCTTTGCCAGGGACAAGCTTTTTCATATAAGAAAGGAATAAACAGAAGCTGGAGAGATGCTCAGTGATTAAGGGTGCTTGCTGCTCTTGCAGAAGGCCAGAGTTCAGTTCCCAACGCCCACATTGGGCAGGCGATAACTACCTGTAACTCCAGCTCCAGGGGATCTGATGCCTTCTCCTGGCCTCCAAGGGCACTGTATTCATGTACAAATAAAAGTTTAAAAAAACATTTTTTTAAAGAAGAAGAGAATAAACATCGAGTGGACACATTTTTGCTTCTGGAAGCTGAGGCCTAGCTTTTAAGTCAGCAGTGTGAACTCCAAATTCATCATGTATAAAATGAGATACTAGATTTTACTGTAGATTAATGAGATACTATGCACTCATTTTTTTCATAATGCTTGACATATTAAACCAGCTCAACTGGTGTGAGCCTTTGTAGTTAGTGTCTATTTTACGTCAATTGAAAAATATGCATCTTTTAAAGAAAGGGTCTTGTTATGCAGATCCAGGCTAGCCAGAACTCGTGATCCTCCTGCCTTGGCCTCCCAAAGTGCTGAGACCACAAGTGTGTGTCAGGATGCCTGATGGCTAATCTGCTATCTAATCTTGAGTCTCCAGGCTACCTAGTAAGGAAAGGGTCTTACCCCCTTTTGTACATGTGAAGACAGAAGTTCGGGGATGAGGTAAATTGATTTTCCAGGCATAGCTGCATAGGATGACGCGATCTAATGGCTTATATAGTCAACAGCAGACATTGTCTTTGAGCCTTGGCTCAGGAAGTAGTGCAGGGCCTTTCTTTGCCTGTTTCCATGTCTCTAAAAATAAGAACTAAAAATAACTATTCTCCTGAGGTTTTTAATGAACTAGTTAAATTGATTGTTATTTGTGAACACGGAACAGAACCTATAATGTGTGAAGTGTTGCTTGTTTTAATTAATGTATGAAGTGTCACTTGTTTACATTTTCCTTTATTTCTGACTTGAAAAAAAAAGCCATGCCCCCAGCTTCTTGCTAATATTCCCCTCCACCCTAGGCAGCAAACCCAGGTGCTGTGCAAACAAAGAGTCTTCTGCCTTCTGATACAGCCAGGATCTGGCTGAGGACACCTGATGTTCTCTTGTTTTATAAGGACGCAGGGACACAATAGGAAGCCTGCTTTCTGGTCCCTGAGCAGCGCAACCTTTTGTAGAGCATTGTAAGCCTGGGACCAGGCCCCTTTCACATTTCTGCAAAATGCCAGCCTTCCCCTATGGTTAGAATCCGTACTCCACATGAATGACATCTAACACATGTCTACTGCCAAATGCACTCTTTTATTTTGGCTGGGCATCTGGGCTTGGCACTGGCTTTCACTTCTCATGAGAAATGTGGTGTCAATCAAGACTGTATTGCTGGGTGAGATAAGTGGCAGAATGCACATTTTAGAAGCCAATTCACACAGCTTGGGATTATACCTGGACTGGGAGAGTCAGCTCCCAGATCGCAGTCCTCCTTTATGCTCTGTGATGCTGTGTTGTGTTGAAGTTTTTCTTTGTCTTTTATTGAACTATGGCATTTTTGAAGGCCAACTCTTTGACTGCATATTCAACCAGACCTGCCATAAGAGCTGTGCTAGTTCCTTTTCTTGTCAACAAAATTCCTGGCAAAAGCAATGTAAGGAAGTTCCCTTCGGACTCCCAGTGCCAGGACACAGTCCGTCGTGGTGGCAAAGCATCGCTGCACAAGCCTGAGAGGCCTGAGTGCATGCACACTGTCAGGAAACAGAGCGAGATGGGTGCAGGTGCTCAGCTCACTTTCTCCGTTTTATCAGTACAGGATGGCAACCCATAGGATTGTGTAAGGTGAGTTTTCCTAGGTTAACCTAACTTAGAACCTCCCCGATGGACAGGCCCAGAAGGTTGTCTCATAGGTTATTCTAGATCCAGTCAAGATGACAATCAATAGTAACTGTCACAGGAGGGTACCAGAACAATTTAGCAATCTATGTATCTATGTATCTATCATCTATCTATCTATCTATCTATCTATCTATCTATCTATCTATCTATCATCTATCTAATCTATCATCTATCATCTATCTATTATCAGTCAATCAATCAATCAATCAATCAATCAATCAATCAATCTATCATCTATCTATCTATCTATCTATCTATCTATCTATCTATCTATCAATCATCTAATCTATCTAATCTATCATCTATCATCTTTTATCTATCATCTATTATCTATTTATCAATCATCTATCTATCTATCTATCATCTATCTATCTATCATCTATCATTTATCTATCATCTATCATCCATCTGACATCTGTCATTATTTATCATCTATCATCAGCCATCTATCTATACTATACTGAACTTTTTTTTTGAGAGCAGTCTTTTTAAACTAGAGGCAATCTAACATTAGACACTTGCATTCCTACCAGTGCATTATTAGCAGGTGACAGAAGCTTAAGATTTACGCTGCAATAATGATAATCAAGTTGAGTGTTGATCCCCAACATTTCAGCCACTTACTTAAAAATAATAGTAAAAGGCAGCCTCAGACTTTCCATAATTTTGAGTGAACTCATGAATATTTCATTTGGGTCAGGCTTTATATATTTTCGAATCAGCACAGCAAAATTCCTCTTTAGGGGATCCATTGTCATATAGAAAAGCAACTGAAAATCTGCAGTCTGCAAGTCAACACTGGAATGCCTCTCCTTTTTTTTTTTCTTTTTAAAAATAAGGTTTTATTGAAGCATTGCAACACATTCATTTAGAAATGTTCTGTGGCTGTTTACATTTCACAGTGGTAAAGTTGGCTTACGACAGAGATAATATGGTTTAAAAAGACAAAACCCTTTTTAGCTTATTTATTTAAGCCCTCATCTCTGGGGCCTAGACAATACATAAATAAACAAGTGTGGCTGTGTTATAATAAAACTTAATTTGCATAAGTGGGAAGCAGCCTGATTATATACTCCTGGTAACCTGGAAAATAATGCACTATATTGTCTGTGGTAATATCTATGTGACTTAGGTAATACTATTTAAGAAGTTCTCTGTACTTCAGTTTGACACATGCAAGGCAGGGAATGAATATTTATCTCAGATGATTTTGTGGTGGTTAGACAGGGAGAGTCACGATCAGGAGCCCACTTTTAAGATCCTTGCTAAGAGTTCTTGAGTAGTTTTTTACTTAACAGGTTATGCCTCCAGGGAACGGGGACTTAGAGTTCAACTGTAAAAAAGTTTTTTCCAGAAAACTCCAAGGAAGGGTGTTTGTCTCAGAGAAATGGAGACAAAAAAATATATAATTTTTACAAAGCATGTTTTTAAAAAAGATTAAATTTCTGTGTATGAGTGCCTGCCTCCGTATATGTGTATATACCATGTGTGCGCATTTGTCTGTGTATGAGTGCCTGCCTCCGTATATGTGTGTATACCATGTGTGCGCATTTGTCTGAGGGCGGCATATTCCCTGGAGCTGGAGTTGCAGAAGTTGTAAGCTGCCATGTGGGTGCTGGGAATTGAACCCAGGTCCTCTGCAAGAACAGCAAGTGCTCTTAACCACTGAAACACCATGTCAACCCCAGGTTTGTTCTATTTAAGGACTTTTATTTGTATTACTTTTATTTGATTATATATTGGGAAAGGGGGACACTGATACTTGGAATAGTAAGTCATTTTGGCACTACAGACTTCTCTAAGCCTAAGTTAACCTGGAGTTTTGAAAAATGTACTGAGGTCTTAACTTCTCAAAAATTTAATGTAACTTTATATTGTGTTTCTTTATTCTCAGTGTTTACAATTATCTTCACCACATCAACAAATCAATTCTTTACCATGACTTTTCCAGAATTAGTTACCCAGGACCAAAAGCTGCAAACCCGTCTGCATGCACGTTCTAGCCAGTGAAAAATGAAAGTGTTATGAGCGAAGGATGCCCTGGGGTCCCTGCCGGAATGCGGGTGCTGAACACCATCAATCTCCAGACTCACTGCGGGATTGTGGGACATTCTGAGACATTCTGGTTACACTGGGGAGAGCCCCTAGCTTCTACCAGGATAATCTTGCTTTCCCCTCTAACCTTGACACATGGTACAGCGATGCTTAGCTTTCGTAACACCAAAAGCATCGGGTGCAAAAATAAACCTGGTGCTAGAGCTTGCAAGGGCGGAGGTGTTTGCTGTTTGCTCAGCAGGCTGGCTGACGTTCCCACTACTCGGTGTGAACTTGCACAAGAAACACAACTCTCCTGCTGTTTGCTCCTGGTTGAGTGGGAAGAAAATGCTATCAGTGCTCTTACATCGTTAGTGATAAAATGAATACCCAAGGCTGCGTGCTAGAACTCCAGCAATTAAATCCCCCCTTAAAGCACGTATTGTTTCAGACTGTGATTCTACAAGCAGGACGTGGAACAGTTAGACGTTATACACTGCTGACGACCGGGCAGTGGACGCTTCAGGTCAGGGAGGGGGAATCTTGGAACATTCAGTTTACTCGGAATTTTAGTTGAAAATGTTTAGCAAGTAAAACAATTTAGAAATAATTTAAAATGCTTTCACACAGAAACAGAGCCTTTCTTTGGAAGGCCATGGGAATGAACAGGAAATTGAAGGGTGCTGTTCAAACTCTAGAGAAATTATGCAGATTGCTTCCACTGATCAGCAGACTCCCCTCTGGCCTCCTGCATTATTCAGTGGACAGGCTCTGGGGAAGAAGTCTGAGGCCTAGACATTGATGATACAAATTTAAGCCCAGTCTCTATTGGCTTGCTGTTTTGAGTCACTGAATAAATTTGTTAATCTCTTTGAATCTGCTTCTGTGTCTATAAAATGGGATTATATGTTTCTTTATTTTTTATTTATGTGGGGTGTGTGTGTATACATGGATATGTGCATGCAGATGCCCAAAGAGGCCAGAAGAGGGCATCAGATTCCCTGGAGCTCGTTACAGGTGGTTGTGAGCTGCCTGACATGGGCACTGGGAACTGAACTCAGGTCCTCTAGAAGAGCAGGGGCTCTGAACTGCCCAGCCGCAGTTCCCAAGCTCATGTGTTTCTAGTTTGACACGTGGCTTGAGAATAAATAAGAGTTGTGATATGTTAGTTACTTCTCTTGACACTGTGACAAAATCCCCACAGAAGCAACTTCAGGAAGGAGGAGTTCATTTTGGCTAGAAATTTCAGAGGGTCTCAGTCTGTCTGGGAAGGAAGGCTTGATGTCACTAGCTTTGGCAGTAGGAACAGGCAGTTGGTTCCCACACAGCAGCAGAAAGAAGGGCTGGGGCAGATTTGGCATGGGTATGACTGTGGCCACTACCCTCAACCAGGCCTTATCTCCTCTTCTGGTTTGGTTTCCACTGCTGTGATAAAACACTGACCCAAAGCAAGTCGCAGAAGAAAGGGTTTATTTCCCCTTACTCTTCAGTTGACAGTCCATCATTCAGGGAAGCCAAGGCAGAAGCTTAAGCAGGGCAAGACCTGGAGGCAGGAGCTGGAGCACAGGCCATGGAGGAACGCTGCTTACTGACTTTCTCCCCTGGCCTCTGCTCAGCCTGTTTTCTTATACAACACAGGACCACCTGCCCAGGGGTGGCACCACCCACAGTGAGCTGGGCCCTCCCACATCACTTAACAATCATAACAATGCCTCACAGACGGCCACAGGCCGATCTGATAGAGGAGACTCCCCAGCTGAGGGTCCCTCTTCCCAGGTGTTTCACTCACAAGGGAAGCTGTGTAGCACACCTCCTAAAGGCTCCTCAGCCTTTAAGCAAGAGCCACGAACCAGGGACCAAGTGCTTGAACATGAGCTTCGGGAATATTTCAGGTTCAAACTGTAGCATTGAACAGGTGGCCAGAGAGAATTCCCAAGATTCTGTGAACAGTGAAACAGCCTGAAGGTATAAACTTGGCTGCTGTGACTGGATTTAGCTAATAAGGTAGAGGGAGATGTCAGACCCCCGGGAAGTCCTCTCCCTTTGAGGAACCAGCTCTTAGCTTGAATAACCCACTTTAGCATGGCTTTAAACACTTAAAACTGGGCAGAGATCAAGTTAAACCTCTTTGGCTTTCTCTGTCTCTAATGGACATAGGAATTAGCTCAGTGATTGTTTTGACAATTGGATGAAATAAGGCATGTGAAATTATCCCGCAGGGGCCTACGGACTGGATGCAGAAGCCCCAAACCCCCTTGATTTCTACCTGACACGACTTGTAACTTTGTCCATATAGTGGGGCCTGGATTGTGTTATAACAGATTTCACTGGCAGTTCTGGGAATTTGGTTCTAAGTGTCATCACCTTAAAAAATTTCTTGATCAGAATTATATTGGACAATTATCTATGAATAGCTTTTCATGAGACTGTCAACTGAGTTTTAGGAAGAAGACTCAGCAACCCAAGCCTTTCATAACACTGGGAACTTACTTTTCTCTAGCTGGGAACTCTTGTATTTGAGATGTGAACTTTGCCTGTTTGCAAGGTCATCAGCACTTTAGTTTTTTCTTAGCAAACATATCATGAATTATTTGCAATTTTCAACTGAGAATTTTCAAATTTACTAATTATAAAACATATCATTAATTTTTCTTTAACTTGCATCACATTAGAGCTGAGCTTAGATTTGTAAACAGCACCTGCCAAGTAAATTTTACAACTCAGCTGTATCATAACCTTTTAGATGTTTTAAAATCAAACATACATGTCAATCAGGGATGATTGCCATGATTTTATGCATATATATTTGTAGAAGTGGATTCTTTTTTCTCTTTAGTTTAAAACTTATTGACTGCTCTCTAGATATCAAGTGCTCTACTAAGACTATTTCTTGTATCTTGTTATTTGATTTCTAATATTCTTTTTATAATTTTGACAAAAACAAGTTTAGAAAAGCTATCTGAAGGAAATCAACTTACCTAAGGTTGTTCAGACAGTAAATCATGTTTTTATTGCCTAAAATTGAATAAAATATAGTCGTTCATCATTCTTTTAGCCGAATTCTTCAGCAGCTTCACTGCCTGTCTTCTGACCCTGCCTTTCCTATAGCTCAAGATTTGGAAAGCCAGATCAAACCCAAGCTACTCTCTGACAATACCAAACCTTCAGGCAAAAACCACTGAGTCCTAGATCGTAGGAGGATCATTCTTCATCTTGTGTTTCCAGGAAGGACAGGCGCTCTGCCCATGTGTCTCCTTCTACTTATAGCCAAACTCTGTCCAACATGCTCTTGGTAATGAGACCTGAAAAGAGCTCTGTGTCATTGATGTCTAGTCCTTCCTGAAGGACACCAGCTTTGCACAGAGATGAGGGGAGGGGCAACGAGATGGCACAGCAGGAAAAGGTGCTTTCTGCATCTGACGACATGAGTTCAAATCCTAGGTCCCACATGGTGGAAGGAGAGAGCTGACTCCTACAAGTTGAACTCTGAACACACACACACACACACACACACACACACACACACACACACAGACTCATATACAATAAAGAAATATAAAAATATTTTAAAATGAGGATGGGGGAAGGAGACAATATAATAATGATTTCCTTACACACAAGTCACTACCTATTCATGTTAGGGTCAGTGAGGCTTGTTAACAGTATAAATGGCATCTGTTTTGGTGTATTGAACAATGATTGTTTTAACAAACATCTACAAGCTATACAATCACATGGCAACTACCATGATCAAGATGTAGAATATCCCTGTTCGTCCCAGTGTTTCCTTCTGCCCTTCTGTGGTCGGTCTCATTGTGGTGGTGAGCTTTAACTGTCAAGTTGACACAATGTAGACTCATCAGGGAGGGGAGTCTCACTGGGTGTCTTCACTGGGTGGGTCTGTGGGCATGTCAGTGGGGGATTGTCTTAAGTTAACTGTTAAGAAGATCCAGCCCAGTGTTGGCAGCCCCATTCCCTAGGCAGGGGGTCCTGAATTATATGAGTGGAGAACTCAGTTGAAAGGGACACAAGTGAGCGAGCGATCATGAACACATTCATGCTCTTTGCTCTACGCTGTGGCTATGATGTGACCACAAGCTGTCATGCTACTGTGTGAGTTCCCCACAGTGGTTGCTGTAACCTGGAACTCTGAATTAAAACAAACACTTTTTCTCCTAAGTTAGTTTTTGTCAGGCAACAGAAATGAAATTAAAACACCCATCTTTAATACTTGGAAACTACTGATCTCATTGAAATGTTACAAAAAGAAACTATGAATAAAATAGAATCATAGCACAGATAGTCTTTTGTGAATGACTTCGTCTAACAGAATCCTTTTTATTAGCATAAACTACATCAAGTGATGGGTTTCATTATAACATTTCCATATATGCAAACAACATCCTTTGATTATACTCACCCTTCTTTACCTGTTCTTATCCCTCTCCTCTTCACCTTTTCCCTTTCTACATATTTATAGTCCCTCTTCTATTGTCACAGCCCCCTGCCATCCCACTTATGAGAGAAAACGTTCAGTACTTATCCTGGAGAGACTGGCTTATTTCATTTAACCTGATGCCTGATTCCATCTACCTTCCTTTATCTGATAAAATTTCCTTCTTTATAGCCAAATAAAAGTCCGCTGTGTATATGGACCACATTTTCTTTATGCATCTATCTGTGGACGAGCATCTAGGCAGGTTCCGTGTCTTAGCTATCACAAACAGCGCCGTGATAAACCTCAGTGTGTGACTGTCCAGAGAGTGCGTTGACATTGATTCTTCTGGTGTTGTCAAGATGTGATGTATTTGGATCACAGGAAAGTTCTGTTTTCGATTTTTGAGGAGCATCCTTGTTTACATCCACGACCCTGTGGACGTAAGGACTTTGCATTTCCTCCAACAGCTCATCAAGCTTTTCCTCACAATTGATCATTTCTAATAGTACAGGAACTAAAAATAGACAACTCCATGTTTAAGATCGTCAGTACGAGAGAACCGCGATGTCATAGATACTCACTAGAGTGTATGTGCCTTGCCTCAGTTGTTCCCTGGTGGAGAGCTTTGAAACTTTCTTCAAGACCAGTAACCACGGAAGGTCCGTTTAGTGAAGGCTGAGCATCGCTCAGAGTAGACACCTCAGGGGATTGGTGAACTCAGTCTGATTTGTGGTGGTGTCAGTTACAATTCAGGAAAGCTCCATCTCGGGGAATGAGTTGGGGGTGGTGTGTACCCTAATGTCAGGAAATCCACTCAAATATGGTAACAGTGTGGTCTTAAATTTTACGGAATGGAAATGTTTAATATACTCCTTGAGAACTGAATTACTTCACAAAGACTTGTAAGGCAGTGTGCATTTAATGAATTTCTTTCTTTGATTATTATTTATCTATAGTATGTATTGATAAACATTTGTTGAATAAATATTATGTTCCTGTAACTGTGCAGTTTTGTCCTTGAGATGTTGGTTTTCTAACAGTGGAGAAAGACAGAAAACCATCTCTCACAAAACATGGGGGTTGTGGCGATAGCTCAGTAGGAAAGAGCACTTGAGGACCTGAGTTTGAATTCTAGAATTCACATAAAAAGCAGGCCCTGGCTGTGTGTGCCTATAACTCCAGAGTGATAGAGACAGGAGGATTTCTAGACCTCAGTGGCAAGCCAGCCTGGCCAAACACCAAGGTTCAGGTTCAGTGGGAGGCCCTGTCTTAAGGTTGTAAGATGGTGAGAAGTAGGGTAAGCTGCCTGGTATCCTGCTCTGGCCTCCCCATGTACCCATGTGGGTGCACACTCACACACACACACTCACAGGCACACACACGTGCACACACACACACACACAGACTCACAGGCACATCACACACACACACCAAGCAGAACAAAACAAACCTATTGTAATAGAGGCACAAATGGGGAGATAGTCAGGGGCGATGTAGTGGTGAGCACCTTCCTAGCATGAGGGAGGCACTGGTTCCACCCTCAGCACTGTAGCAAAAGAGTGAGTACATAAATAAAATAATGAAAATAAATGAGAGGAAATGGGAGTCGGTGTGGTGGTGCGCGCCTTTAATCCCAGCACCCAGCACCCAGGAGGTAGAGGCAGGTGGAGGATCTCTGTGAGCTCGGAGCCAGAGCCTGGTCTACACAGTGAGTTCCAGGTCAGCTGGGGCTACAGGGAGACCCTGTCTCAAAAAGACCAAAAAAAAGAAAGAAAGAAAAAAAAAGGACAGAAAATGAATCAAACTCACTCACTTCAGACAAACAGACAAACTTCCAGAAAAGAGGTGTCAGGAACAGCACTCTGGCGAGGCCATCATGAGTCTGGCTTTGGATGTATTAGGATTGAGATATCAGTTAAACAACCAAGGCTGTCAGATACCTGCGTACAGGAAAACCAGGGAAGAGTTGGATGTACACACACACTTACTATAATGTTTATATAATTTAATGTATTGAACAAGTACTAAGAAAGCATTATAATAAAACACCAACATAAATCTCAGTAAGTGACCAGGTCTTCATTTATTCCCGTGCCCTGAGATTCAGGTTTTGGCTCAAACTGAACACAAACCAGGTGAGACTGACTTAAGCCAGAATGACAGTCTTTGTCCCTCTGCCTGTGTGACTAGCAAAGTCACTCTAGGACTTTGGGGTTCTTTTCAGCCGCCAACGCCCCTGGAGTTGTTGCGAATCTTGGTTTATTAATATTTGCAAAAGCACTTTTGGGTCGTCTGTTGAGGGAGGCAGAGGGTTGTTATGAAGGATGACATTTTCTGGTTGTGATTAAAAATGACAAAATGAAATTTCAAGTGCTGAAGTCAACACTGCAATTTAATGTATAAAGGTGTCTTTGCACATCACCTTCCAGCCAAATAAAGTCCATCTG
The DNA here is from genome assembly GCF_000622305.1 of Nannospalax galili. NCBI lineage: Eukaryota > Metazoa > Chordata > Mammalia > Rodentia > Spalacidae > Nannospalax > Nannospalax galili. The sequence goes on along the minus strand of NW_008338533.1, from coordinate 6,636,633 downwards.
TATTACAGAGATTTTTCTAGTTTGCTTTTCAAGTGGGAACTGAATGGAAGCAGGCGTGATCTGAGGCCAAACATATATCCTCTCAGCTAATTGCATCCATTTGCACAATATTTTTTTTAAATTCTCTTCCTTAGTTTATCACCGGTTACAAACAGAGCCCAGGGAACTGTGCACGGAGGCCACATCCACACGGTTTATTTCCCATTGCACACAGGATTTTACTGGGCCATAAAATAAATAGATTTCATCTGAAGCATTCAGAAATGTACCTTCTAAGGCCACCATGCAAATGAACGTGCACCCATGGGCTTTCCAGGGAACAGTCTTGTGCTTGGCAGAGAAGGGAGGAGGAGGAGGAGCCTGTGCAGGGTGGCATGGGCCTCTTGTTTCTCTTGTTTCTTCAGAAAAGGTGTCCAGGGCCTCCAAGCTAAACCAGTTGCAGAATTCATCGTCATCAAGGACAGCCTCCCCCATGAAACAGACTTGGCTGAAAGACTGTTTAGCGCAAAACCGAGCTTGTCTTTCTAATAGGGAGTGTGGAGGCTGAATTCCCTTTCCTCCCTCCCTCCCTCCCTCCCTCCCTCCCTGACTTGAGAGAGTGAGCAACTAACGGGAGAAAGGGCTTGTTGCAGCTCACAGCTCCAGGTTGCAGGACATCTTAGCAGGGAAGTCACCAGGGCAGCTGGAGGGTTTGCTCACGTGGCAGTCAAGAGCCGAGAGGATGAAGAGGTCCATCGCTCGCTCTCCTCTCTTCCCTAGTCCAGGGCCCGGTCCGTGGAATAGTGCTGCTCACGTTCAGGCTGGATCTTCTCTCCTCAACCCAGTTGAGACCCTTCACAGGCATGCCCGCAGGCCAACCTAATCTAGACACTTCCGCACTGAGGTGCTCTTCCCAGATAGAGATTCTAAACTGTGTCAAGCTGACAATTCAAACTGACCCTCAAACCCCCTTATTACGTTGTGGGACCAGTTGCTTCTGCATCAAGAGAGTCAGCACAGGGTGCCCAGTCTCCCGAGGCAGTCTCCCAGCGCACCTACAGGCTATGAATCTGCTCCCTCCCAGGCAGAGCAAGAATTAAAAACACAGTTTTCGGCATTCTAAGAAGAGATGTAAAGTCAAAGGGCAGCTCTGGGGCTTGGTAGATGCCTAGTTGGTAAAGATCTTATTTTGCAAGTGTGAGGACCCGAGTTGGATCTCCAGAACCCACATAAAAAAGCTGGAGAGATGGGCTGGAGAGATGGCTCAGTGGTTAAGAGCACTTGCTGTTCTTCCAGAGGACCTGGATTCAATTCCCAGCACCCACATAGTGGCTAACAACTCTCCATAACTCCAGGGGATCTGACACCCTCTTCTGTCCTCTGTGGGCTTTGCATGACACGGGTGCACTTACACACAGGCAGGCAAAGCACTCATCGTAGATGTAGTGTGCACTCACCAGGGCTTAATCTGTTAGTCCCCGGGGGAGAAGAAATCACAGATGGTGGTGCTGTTAAGCAGTGTTCCCATGGGTAACTTTGTCTCTTCGTTTTAGAGCATTTTTGAGCATTAGCTTTATTCTCCGGAATGGAACCTTGAGTTACCTTCTGATTTGAAGTTGCCTTCATTGCTCAGAAGATTGATTAGCTCAGCAAAGCTCTCTTTAGAAGGAATAAATGAAGCGTGTAGTGGATATAGGTTTGGGATCAAGGGGAAAACAGTTTGTCACGTTTCCTCTGAGCCCGGCTTATCACCTGCGGTGAGGGCAAAGGGGACAGAGACTGAAGTGGTGGCCTGGGTTCTTTTTATTTTATTTATTTATTAAATATTCTATTTATTATTTTTATTTTGTGTGCATGAGTGTATTGCCTGCATGTATGTGAGTGCACCCATGTCATGCAGTGTCATGGAAGTCAGAAAAGGGTATCACATCTCCTGGAACTGGGGTTACAGATGATTGTTAGCCATCATGTGGGTGTTGGGACCTGAACCCGGGTCCTCTGCAAGAGCAGCCAGTGCTCTTAACTGCTGAGCCATCTCTCCAGCTCTAGCATGGTTTCTTTTTCATCTTGCACAAAGAACACATTTTACTTTGCTTCAATTTAGTCCTGGCAGTTATTTTCCACCTTCATATTTTAGCTACAGAAAATTTGGGAACCTTGAGTGGCAGTTTATATATTAGTTCTATGTGTGTGTCTGCAACCAAGATGCTTGGCAGAAACAGTGCAGAGGGTGGGGTTGTTTATTTTAGCTCATGGTTTCCGAGGGCTCAGTGTGCTACAGCCGTGGCTGCCCCATGTGCTTGGGCAGAACATCACAGCAATGGAAGCTTGTGTCAGCGGCTCCTCTTCCTCTCATGGGAAACAAGAAGCAGAGAAAGAGCATTCAGGAAGGACTGAGGGCAAGCTGTAGCCTCCAAGACATGCCTCCATGAACTGCCTCCTCCCTAGTTCTTGCCTCCTAGCCTTGCGTTTCCCAAGAATGCTATTATATTACAAACCCTCATGGGATTAATCCACCTATGTGGTCAAAGCCCTCATGGTTTAATTGTTCCTAGACATACTCTCCCAGACACTCATCTCCTAAATTCTTCTTAATCTAATTACACTGATCATCATAATCAGCCATAACAGTAGACAAAAAGGATTACAATCCACTACTAGTTTACCACATACCAGGCAGTATTGCAGGTACTGTTCCTATAGAACCATATTGGATATTTATATCAACAAAACTTAGGAAATTGTTATTAGTGTATCCATTAAACAATGAGAATGTAGATTCTTTGAAAGTCAGAGAGTTGGTTATATCTCTTACTTATAAGTAGAGTACCAGAGATAACAAACCAGTGTGTTAAACTGAAAAAAATAGGGTATTTCTACATATCAATGAATGAAGAAGTAAATAAATAATTGCTCTCAATACTTTAAAATATTTTTATTTGATTCTGTTTTCTTTGAGACAGGAACAAATAGAAAGCCTTTGAGGGTTAATATGTGGGTTTCAATGAAAGAATAAATGGTATAATGATTGAAAGAACCAAAATCTGAATTTTTTTTTTAAACTCCTCATTTATGGTGTGCTGGACTTTAGTGTCAACTTGACACACCTGGGTTGAGGGAGCCTCAGTCGGGGAATTGCCTTCATTGGACTGGCCTGTGTCTATATCTGTGGGACATCTTGTTGATTATTGAGTGATGTGGGAGGGCCCAGCCCACTGTGGGTGGTGCCACCCCTGGGAAGGTGGGCCTGTGTTGCATAAGAAAGCAGGCTGAGCAGGAGCCAGGGGACCAAGCCAGTAAGCAGTGTTCCTCCATGGCCTGTGCTCCAGCTTCTGCTTCCAGGTTCCTGCCCTGAGTTCCTACCTTGGGCTCCCTGATGAACTACAACCTGGGAGATGTAGCTGAGAGATGTAAACTGAATAAACCCTTTCTTCCCCAAGTTGGTAGTGGTCAGAGTGTTTTGTCACAGCAATGAAGAAACAAACTAGGACAGAAATTGGTACCAGAGAGTGGGATATTGCTGTGACAGACTGACCTTGGTGTTTTTGGGAGGATTGTGGAAGCGTTCTGAACTTTGGGCTGGAAAAGCCACTGAGTGCTCAGAGTTTGTTGCTATGGAGCTTGAATAGTTCTGTTGAAAGAGTTGTGGACAATAGAGGCCTGGCTTGTGAAGCTTCAAAGGGATTCGGAGACTATCAGGGCTGTTTGTGTGAGATTTTGGATTGAGAATCTCTGGGTTCTGGCCGGCTGGGGCTGACAAATCAGCTGAGGTTAAGAAGAGACCAGAACCTGAAGCAAAACCTTTGCTTTACTGGGACAATTGAAGCTGGTTAGCTGGGGCTGAAAAATCAGCTGTAAGTAACAAGAGACCAGCATCACTGTGGTGAAGTCTCTGGGAGGTATTTCCTCAGGGTCAGCACACAGAGCAACCTAAGCCTCCGTCTCAAGCTGGAAGCAGGACTTGGTAATGTGTAAGAGTCTCCTGCATGGTTCTGGTGTTGAAAGTGTGAAGGGGTCACCGAGAGCAGCTGAGGCTTGGCACTCTGAGAGGCCAGGAAAGGCCATAGGTGAAAGTGCAGCTTCAGTTGCAGTTAAGACCCCAGGATTGAAGGGGTCATGGAGAGAATCTGAGGCTTTGCACCCCCAAAGGCAAGAAGAGGCATTTGGTGAAGATATAGCCTCAGTTTCAGTGGAGACCCCAGCTTTTTGGAGATACTGGGACCATGGGATGACCACCAAGGACAGCAGTAGGTGTGGAATGGAGCTGGCCTGGGTCTGCGAGAAGAGATGTGTGTGCTGTGGACTGCAGAGTCAGAGCAGTGGAGCTGCCAGTACCCTTTGGAGCCAGAAGATCGTGAGTGAATCCTGGGTGTCCAGCCTCGAGCTACTTTGCTGGACATTGGTTTTACTTAGGTGTGCCCGATTCTTCCCTTTGAAATAAGACAGTACTTGCTTGGGATTTTATAGAAGCCCACAGATAAGAGACTTTTAAAAGAAACTATGGACTTTTAAGTGTTTGGGGTTTTTAAGGACTATGGAGCTTTTTAAGGTTGTACTATCCTATGTTGTGATATTAATGTTAAAATCATATCTTGGTGACAAGAATTAGAAAGATTTTGGTTTAATAGTGATGTGTTTGTGTGTCAAGTTGACAAGGGTCAATTGTGCTGGATAGCTTTAGTGTCAACTTGACACACCTGGGTTGAGGGAGCCTCAATTGGAGAATTGCCTTCATTGAACTGGCCTGTGGCCATGTCCATGGGGCACCTTCTTGATTGCTGAGTGATGTGGGAGGGCCTAGTCCACCGTGGGGGTTAAGCAAGCTGAGCAGGGACCAGGTGAGCAAGCCAGTAAACAGCATTCCTCCATGGCCTGTGCTCCAGCTTCTGCCTCCAGGTTCTTGCCCTGAGTTCCTACCTTGGGCTCTCTGATGAACTGTGACCCGGGAGATGTAAGATAAATAAACCCTTTCCTCCCCAAGTTGGTATTGGTCAGAGTATTTTGTCACAGCAATGAAGAAACAAATTAGGACATATAGCATAATTTAACATGAACAGAACACCAAACTCATTTAAACAAAGTATTTGAAAAAATTAATAACTTCAGTGTGTGGCCCTTCCTTTATCAATGTTTTAGTAACATCAGAATTTCTTTTTTTAAATCTATTTATTTTTTTATTATTATTTTTTTTATTTTGTGTGTACGAGTGTATTGCCTGCATGTAGGTAGGTGCACCTGTGTCCCGCAGTGACTGAAGAGGTCAGAAGAGTGAGTTGTATTCCCTGGAACTGGAGTTAGGATGGTTGTTAACTGCCATGTGGGTGCTGGGAATTGAACCCGGCTCCTCTGCAAGAGCAGTCAGTGCTCTTAGCTGCTGAGCCATCTCTCCAGTCCCCTGAATTTCTTTACTAAGTATATTCTGTCTCTTTGATCTTCTGAAATCTAGGTGAACGGAGCCTCCAGTGTTATAAGCAAATTGGATACACAAATAGTAATGAATAATTTTCTATGTCATACTGTTCTGGGCTCTGAATCCTGCCCAAGACTTTATTGGGTGGATTAATTTGTCCTCAATTTCATTTCTTTGGCTTTGATGAAAAGGAAAAAATGTTTTCTTATCAGTCCTAGACTCATTTTTGGATTAAATGTTATGAATGGTTAAATGCTACCACATTTGGCCTTTGATATAAAAATACAATACCTCTATGTGATTTGTCTAATCAGGACAGAACATTCACCAAGCCGCAGGGACATTGGAATAAAACTGTTAGAAAAATGTCAATCACTACTTCCTTTCCCAGAATAGTCATTCATTAGGCCCTGTCTGAGATTTATGAGGAATGGGTACCCCTTCTGCAGGCCTTACACAGTGGAGCTCAGATGAGCCGCTGGAAGAGCTGACACAGGGCAGCAGGGCAGAAGGAGCCCTGGGAGAGACGCTCAGTAGCAGGTGGTGGAAAGGAGATGAGGAAATGCTAGAACGAGTCAAGGAGAGCACCCTGAAGACGCGGAGTCCCCCAGTGGGAGGCAGAGTTTAGCTCCTGTTGGTCTTTGCCCCCATTGTGTTCTGGAAGCACCAGAGTCTGGAGAACAAAGACTGCATGTCCAGTTTGCATTAGCTAATGTGCAAGTAATTTGGGAAAATGTTCTATTTAGCAGCTAGCAAAGTCCCATGTTCAACATCAGGTGGTAATTACTGCTATTTCTTCCCTGGTTCTCTGTTCTACTTGTTTCCTAACTTCTACTAGCTGAGCACCTAGTATGCATAGATGGCACTGTGCTAAGTGCTAGGGAGAGTGTGAGGCCTGTGGCTGAACTGGCCCCTGCTCTCCCTCATCTACAGTGTAGATCCTTGTTGCTCTCACATCCCAGCAGCATCAGCATCCCCCGTGAGCTTTGGGAAAAGTGCAGATTCTCCGCTCGGCTCAGAATCGGAACCTGCACCTCCGTCGGATTCCCCACTTGATTCCTCATTCTATATTACGGAATGAGGAGAAGTTGGCTCCGTAGCCTTGAAGGTCAGACAAGTAACTCCCAGGTCTGTGTGAACGGTATTGTTTGCACTCAAAGTTTTCCTGTCTTTGAAAAGGTCGGAATTTCTTTGGAACTTCACGTAAAAATGGCTATTTCAATCAGGTGCAGTGGCTCACACCTGTAACCCTAAAGCTTGGTTAAGGCAGGATTGCTGTGAATTTGAGGTCAAACTGGACTACATACAGTGTGAAGCCCTCTCTTGAAAAGCTACAAAAATAGGATTCTGCAGAAATGACTCAGCAGTTAAGAGTGCTTACTGCTCTTGCAGAGGACCCTGGTTGGGTTCCCAGCACCAGCACAGCATGGCTCATGACCACCTGAGTCCAGCTCCAGGGAATCCAGCACCCTCTTCTATCTTCTGTGGACAGCTGTCCAAACACATACCTATAAAAAGAAATAAATAAACCTTAAAAGCCAAAAATAACAATTTAAAAGTAATAACTAATTACAGATGGTTATCTACATGCAAGAACTGAATCCCAAATATAGAAAATGTGAACTCTTCAGAAAATGAAAAAATCAGTGAGCTGAAATTTCTTCTTAATCCTAAATAAAAATCAGAGGGACAATTTAGGGTCGCACCCACCAGCTTAGTCCTCTACAACTCTTAGTTATCCACAACCAGCCTTTCTGTTTTCTGGAAACTTCTCTTTGTCTCTCTCACTGGTACAAACATTTTCCACCCCC
>NW_008338533.1:6555194-6629420 GCF_000622305.1 Nannospalax galili | reverse complement strand
CACCCCCACCCCTTACCAATACGAACAGCACCTCCTCTTTGGCCTCTTTCTCAGGATCCCAGTAAAACCGGCCTCTCCTTTCCATTACCCTAAATACGTTTGTAACGCTCTGTAGCTATGGCCCTGACATATTTATGTATTCATGTGCACACGGGCAGATCTACGACTTGTTTTTCCCCAGTGATGCCCTTAGGAAGGGCACATGTCCCACCTCTCTGAGCACGGATTCCAGCATAGCACACAGTGGGTTGTCACAAATGTTTCCGTGCCCCCTGAGACCCAGAAGTCAATGGCACAGTTCCACGTGTGATAAAACAAGACATTCAAGCACACGGCACTCATACAAAAGTCTTGAAAACTACCAAGTACGACCCCACTCACAGGGCTTCCATTTTGATTGAGGTCCCCATCTGCAGTGGAGCCATGCTGAGTGGGAGGTTCCCCCTTCTAAAGAACGTTCAGTAACAGCGGAATGAGGAGCATATTGAGGTTGCTAACTTAGTAAAATTAAAGCTAATACAAAGTAATATGAAGATTCTGAGTAGAAAAGGATGAATCAGGGTTGGGGAGTGTTCCCCGAGCAGTGGGTGGTGTAGGTGTGACGTGAGCTGAGACGGGAAGGTGAGCAGTGAGTTGGGGGATATGGAAAATCTTTAATCACAGGGATGGTAAATGTGAGCAGAGTAGAGGAAAAATGTCTCTTGAGTAAAGATTGGCTGTTTCACCTTGAACGGAAGAGCCTGTGTCAAGCCGAGTGTCACAGGCGTGGTCACAATAATAATCTCTCGTCCCGTGTTCCTCTGCAAGGCAGGCTTGCTATTTTCCCTCTCACAGGTAAATCTCCTTCGTACCTTGAGTCTGAATAGATTTACAATTTCTTTGACCAACAGTGCAGAGCAGGAATGATGAAGGCTGGGGTGGAGCTTATCAGTAGAGTGCTTGCTGCTAATGTGTGAGACCCTGTGTTCAGTCCCCAGCCCTGTATACTGGTCCTCCTCCCTCCAATAAAGAAGTGATAGTAGGTGACTTCCAAAGGGAGGCCCTCAATGGCCAGGCCATTTCTGGAACATTTGGAGTGTTCACTATCTGGGGTGTTCTGGGATGACAGTTTGTGGAACCCAACTGTGCTGTGATAACCACAGAATGAAGAGGCCATGTGTGTGGGCTCTAGTCAGTGGCACAGATGAACCCAATCCTCCCATCATCCAAGCCCAGAAAAGAGACATATGGATAACACACGGCCACGGTACCCCAACATGGGGTGATTCTTTTGGTCTCCCCGACTCAAGCTCAAGGATAATGGAACAGAAATAAACCAACCCGGGGCTGGAGAGATGGCTTAGTGGTTAAGAGCATCAAGCTGCTCTTGCAAAGGACCTGGATTTGGTTCCCAGTACCCACATGACAGCTAACAACCACCTGTAACTCCAGTTCCAGGAGATATGACACCCTCTTCTGGCCTCACCTGCATGTATACAGTATACATACAGACAAGCAGGTACAAACATGCACAAAAATAAAAATTTAAACCCAGGAGAGTCCTGTCCACACTCCTGACCATAGTAACTGTGCACATAAAAAGGTGTTATGTATGTCACTGATTTTTAATGCAGAATTCAATAATGCTAATAACCCCATTTTTATCTTATAAAGGAAACTTTGTAAAGATTTTTATTTTTAAGTATGTGTATATGAGTGTGGGGGAATGTGTACTATTGCATGGGATTGCTCCCAGGGGCTGGAAAGGGACATCAAATTCCCAGGAGCTGACGTTTCAGGAAACCACTGTGAGTGCTGGGGAATTGAACTTGGGTCCTTTGGAAGAGTTGCAAGTGCTCTTAAGTGCTGAACCGTGTCTCTATCCTAAATTTGTGCTTTGAAATTGAGATAAAAAACATGAAATTGGGCAAATTTGTGGTGTCCTGATATTTTAACACATGTATACATTTAAAGAGTCTTTTTTTCTCTCTTTAAATTTTATGTGTATGAGTGTTTTGCCTGCATGTGTATAGGTGCACCTGTGTCATGCCATGCCTGTGGAGGTCAGAAGAGGGTGTCAGATCCCCTGGAACTGGATTTACTCACAAGCTGCCTTGTGAATGCTGAGAATGGAACCCTGGTCCTCTGCAAGAACAGCCAATGCTCTTAACGGCTGAGCCATCTCTCCAGCCCCATACACTGTGTTTCTTAAAGCAGGGTACTATATTTATCTCCTCAAACATTTATTATATGTGTATGGTGAAATCTTTTAAAATTCTTTTCTCTGACTTTTTGAAAAGTATATACATTATTGTTATCAGTAGTAAAAGAGTCCTGGTCCTGTCAGCTGCTTGGCATCCATGACAGGCCTCTCCCCACCACTCCAGTTCTAGATTCCAGATATGACAGAGGTGCTCTGTCACTTCCTGGGTCTGACCCTGTGTACCACGCAGCTCAGGATACTGATTTCCTTTTCTTAGAATACAAAGCCCATGGTGGGATTGCTGTGTCATATGGTAGTTCTATTTTTTAATTTATTATTATTAGTAGTAGCAGTATTGTTATGATTATTGAGGGACTAAATCCTTGAGAAGCAGCCAGAGAAACTGATGAGTAATAACGGCACCCCTCCACCTTCCTCTGGACTTGAGACCAAAGCACGAGCGCTTTTCTCTTACTGAAAGGCAGGACAGGGCCCTCTTCCAGCTGACCAGTCAGGCCAGCTTAGAAAGACCAAGGCTGGTCCTGGACATAGCTTGGAGCTGTGACGTAAGGGCCTCTCTTATTTGTTTTAGATTGAGCAGTCCATAATTAGGGGAGGGAAACCTGCCCCATACTAGCAAAAACATTTAAAAGACCAACCCTCATGCAGGCCTTGGAATTTTCAGTTTCTGAGTCCTCTCTTTACTTGTAGAGAGAGTTTCTCTCTCTCTCTCTCTGTGTATATATATGTGTTTCTTCACTTTTAATGACGTTTTTACCTGTCGCTTTCTGCTGTGTCTGAGAATTTTCTGCCTTTTAATTCTTTTATTGTTGGAGAAAGTGAACCTGATCCAAACCTTAGATGGTAACATTGTTATTATGTATGTGACATGCATATGACATATGTATGCATATGACATGGGTATGTGTATGGTGTGTATGTGTGTGATGTGGGTAGGACATATATGAGTATACGTGTGTATGATGTAGGGGACCGTGTATATGGCATGAGTGTTTGTGTATGACAGCTGTGTATACATGTGTGACACATATGAAGGTGGGGGATGCATGCCATAGTGCGCATGTGGTGGTCAGAGGAGAACTTTGTGGAATCAGTTCTATCTTTCCACCCTTACAGAGGCCCTGAGGATTGAACTCTGATTGTGAAATTTCTGTGTTGAATCCTTACTCTCTGAGCCATCTTGCTGGCTGTGGTGGTTCTATTTTTAATTTTTAGGTTCATCAGTGATATATTTCATAATGGCTGAATTTATTTCTACTTATTTATTTTATTATTTGACAATTTCACACATGTATATACTGAATTTTGTGCAGTTTATCTGCACTGTCCTCTCCCAATCCTCCCCTCTTACTCTGAAACCTTTCTTCTTCTCACCAAGCCCTCTCCTACTTTGGTATCTTCTTTTTTGACCCCTTGAGTTTAAAATAGTTTTAAAATAAAAAAGTATATACATATATATGCATATATATATATATATGTGACTGTTTTGTCTGCATGTATGTGAGTGCACTGTGTGTGTGCAATACCTGCAGAGGCCAGAAGAATTCATTGGATCCCCTGGAACTGAAATTAAAAACAGCTGTTAGCGGCCATGTAGGTGCTGGGAACCAAAATTGGAGCCTCTGCAAGAGCAGCTAGTGCCCCTAACCATTGGCCTATCTCTCCAGCCCTTGACCCACTGAGTATAATTATGGCCACTTTCATGAGGGTGAGCAGGGGGTCATTTAGCAGAATGAGGGAGGCAGCTTATCAGTGACTAACTGCACCACTGAAGAAAATGACATCTCCCCTCTGGAGCCATTACTTGCACACAGTTCCTCAGTGAGGGGTGGGGCCTCATGAGCACCTCCCCCATGCATAATGAAATGCTGACCAGCCCGTCCTGTGCAGGTGACCACAGCCGCAGTGAGCTCATGAATGGACTGGCTGTGTCGTGCTCAGAAGGCAGAGCCCTGCAGCACACCGCTACACCCTGCAACTCTTACCTTCCCTTAGATTACACCACTCACCCTCCTCTGAGACCTTCCCGAGACTTGAGGGAGTTACAGAGCTGTCCCGCTTGGCACTGAGCACTCCACGGTCACTTCCTCTTCTCATTTTGACCACGTATGAGTCTCTGCCTTAACCACTGCCCACTACAAAAAGAAACTTTCCTGATGAGGACCACAGCCGCACTGATCTCTGGGCGTACCCAGAAGTATCTAGAAGGCAGTTTGACAGCAGACTGAACTGATTTATATCCTCAGCAACAAGTTCCCCTTCATCAGCAGACTTCTTCCCAGTACATGTCTGTCTTCAGATTGGCCTGATGTGATCTCCTGGCTTCACATCCCCTCTCCCGTTGGTCACTTGTATGTTTTCTTTCATTCAGTGTCTGTTTGGGTCCGTTGTCTATTTTGTCATTGGGTTATTTGGGACATTTGTTTTGTTTTGTTTTTGAGCTCTTTACATATTTTGGATGCTAACCTTTTGTCAGACAGGATGTAGATATTCTCCTCCTTTCTGTGGGTCATCTTCTTTGACTGCTTCCTTGACTGCACAGCAGCCTTTTGCTTTGATATCGTCCCATTGGTCATTTTTAGTGGTTTTGTTGTGCTTTGGTTTCTTGTTATTTAAAAAAAGTCCTTGACAGCTTCAACATCCTGAAGCATTTTCCTGGGTTTTCTTCTAGTAGTTTCATCTGAGTTTTAGGTTGTCCATTGACATCTTCAATCCATTTTGAGCTCAGTCTTGTATCTGTTCTGAGATGGGAATTGTACCCTTTTTTTTGTAGGAAAAGTATGAAATTGAAGAAAGGCCCATGTTTGAGAACTAGACAACACTGAGTTTGAATCTCAGCTGCGTTTACTCAGCCGTAGAAACTTAGTCAAGTTACATTAAGATGCTTTAGGGCACGTTTCCCCATCTGTAAAATGAGGTGGTCACTCAGAGTTACAGAATTCTGGCCAAAATGAAATGATATAAAATATATGAGAGGCCAGGTATCAGAAGTTGTGAATATTATTAACTGGTTAAAGTCTAAACTAGCCTGCCTTAGGGATCACTGTCATTAACATGATGATCAGAAGGATAAAAAGGTGTTTGGAGACAGCAGTGCTGTGATGGACCAGGGCCCTTTCTGTGGTTAGAGTTTGCTTAAGAGCACATGATTTATGCAAATGTCAAGACATGGGCATTAAGCAAATTTCAATAGCGATTCAGTTTATGCCTTTGCAAATGTGACTGTGTTTGTGCTGGGGCGGGCCCGTCAGGAAGATCCTCTAACACACTGCTGTGTGCATGTTCCTGTCTGCTGTGACTATGATGCTGGTTCCTAGATTCAAACCCCAGCTTCCTCTTCCCCATCCCTGTGACTTTGAGGAGATGAATTACATTTTCCTTGCATTTTATCATTTCTGAAATGGCAATATTACACTTTTTTTGGATCTCCCTGTAGCCCTGCTGGCCTGAAACTCGCCATGTAGACTAGGCTGGCCTTGAATTCACAGAGATCTGCCTGCCTCTGCCTCCCGAGTGCTGGGACTAAAGGCGTGCACCACCATGTCAGGCATATTACACTTTTTTTATGGAATAGTTTTGGAAATTAAATCATATCCTACATGGAGAGCATTAGAACAGTACCTTGTATGGTTGTCCAGTGACATTGTCAGTCATAGGACAGGCTCGGGTTGTGACAGTCCCTAGGTTTCCACAGGTGTAAGTAGCATTGAACCCAGGGCCTCTGCTCTGCCTCTGGTATGAGTTATCATCTGTTTCTTTTCTTTTTTGTCTTTTTGAGATAGGGTCTCCCTGTAGCCCCAGTTGTCCTGGAACTCAGTGTGTAGACCAGGCTGGCCTTGAACATCTGTTTCTGTTTTTATCTTTCATTAAGGGTCAGGCTAGCTAAAGTGAATCTTGGGTTCGGGTCACTGTTAAAAACTGTCCCCTGACTTTATGCTGCATAGATTCTCAGAGGAAGCACTGAATATTGCCCAAGGATTTTGTGAACCAGTAGTGCTCATGATTTGGAAATTATTAACAGGAATGTTTCCTTGGAAAGGCTGACTTAACCAGAATCCCAGGCAAAAATTGTCTTTATCCATGTGTTATTTGGGAGCCAAGAGAGCGTATTTCTTCTTGGGTGATGGAGCCCTCCTTCCCTGTCCTCTTAAGGTTAGACCTTGATGATGCTTTTCTGGTTATTCAAGCAGAAATTGTTCTTTGAATTGTTTCCTGTCACCTCTGATGGCTTTGTTTTGATCAACTTCATCTATCCTTGAAGTCTTTCTTTTGCTGAGTTGTCACTGACCTTGGCCTTTTAGTGGCAGATCACATAGGGAAGATCTCGCGTCTCCCCGCATGCTCCCCACAACCGTCTCACCCTCCTCTCCAGTCCATCTCCTTCACTCCTTCATTTCTTTCTGAGCCACCATTGAACCACCTTTCAGCCTTTTATAGCAGAGCATCCTCAACTGATGTGTTAATAACCCTTTAATCATCTCTTTTTTACAGGGTTCCTACACTGTGTTGGGCTTTTGCATTCTACTTTGTTGGTGGGCTGCCGTGTTACCTGGCCATATAGTGGTGTTTTCGAAAACACCTTGCTCAAGGTGATTTACCTCAGACCTTGCTTTTTCTGTGGGGAAAGGAAAAAAAAAAAAACAGTCTTTAATGAACTTGGGGCTAAAGTAGATTAGCTGTTTTCTTCAGCTGAGATGGATGATGCTATCAACATGATTAAGTCACTGTGTTTCTCTTTGTGTAAATCCAATGAAATAAGTGCTATTAAACCTCCTGTCAATCCATCGCACTGACAGTTTAGTATTTGCCCCCAAACTTAGCACTATTTCTGATTGAATAGTTTGTGTCATTATCTCCCAGTTTACCCATTGCCAAGCAGCTCTGCGTTCCCCACTGTCCCTTGGCAAGGGAGCTATTTTTTCTCATGAGCTCATAAAATATTACATGTTTAGTCCAGTTACTTAGCATCACCAGATTCGTATAGAACCTCCTATTAAGAACTTTGGTAAGCATTTTTCTCCCTGACTTTATGAACATATGAAGTATTCCTTCAACATTTTTGCAGCCATTCTTAATGAAGGAGCTCCTCAGGGTGAGAACTATGAAGAATGTTCTGGGCTTTGAACTAGCTGTCCATGCCCTTTCTTTGGAGAAGAATGCGCTAATTGATCTGTTGTGACTGTTGGATCTGTTTGTGCAAAATCTCTAGAGTGAAATAAACAGCAGGGAACATTTAATCTACGCAGGGTGTGTGTGTGTGTTTGGCAGGGGTAGGTAGTTAAGATGAAATTTTCAAGAAAGCCTCTGGGGCTGGAGAGATGGCTCAGTGGTTAAGAGCACTGACTGCCCTTGCAGAGGACCCAGGTTCGATTCCCAGCACCGACATCATGGCTACGAACCATCCTTAACCCCAGTTCCAGGGGAATCCGAAGCCCTCTCTGACCTCCGCAGCATTGCATGACATGGATGCACTCACATACATGCAGGCAATACACTCATACACATAAAATAAAAATAATAAATAAAATATATTTTTAAAAGCCCCTGTGTGTATGTGTGTGTTGCTAAAATTCTTTCTGGGGGTCATAATTGCTGCCCGGCCCTTTTTCTCCCTCCATCCTTACAACAAACAGAGGTACAATTCCACTAAACTCCAGTTTGGATAATTAGTGGATTTATTGGGTTTCCTTACAGAGCAGTAGGCAAGGGGTTACTCACAAGAGTGTGAAGAGTGCGGATGGTTCCCCAAGCCCCAGGCGGATTGCAGCTCTGCAGCAGGTGTCCAAAATGGCGAGGGTATGGGTCTCATGGTAGGTGCCTTAGTCCCTTCCCCTGATGCGACTTGGGCCAACTGATTGTTTAGATGTGCCTGACTATCCTGGTCCCTCCTTTCTTGTGGAGAATCAACAGTCATGTTTGTTCCTGAAGATCCTAAGCAAGCAGGTGCAACCAAGCTTGACATTCTAAGGACAGTTTCATGCCAGTGTATGTGTTACTTGCATGTATGTGGATGTTCAGGTGTGTGTGTGTGTGTGTGTGTGTCCATGTATGTGCATGCTGAAGCCATGTTGGGGTCTTCCTCTATCACCCTCTACCTTAATCCTTTAGGACAGGGTCTCTTGCTGAGCTGGAAGCTGGGTTAGGCTGCCCAGTGAGCTCCTGGGGCTCCGCCTGTCCCTGCTGCCTCATACTGGGGTTATAAGCATGCATATTGTTAGAATTCAGGACGAGAAGGTGACGGGAATAAAGAAGTTGGGATTGAATCCAGCCTCAGCAGGTGCAGATAGCTTTACTAGCCTTGAGGGGCACACAACCTTCCCACGGGAATGGAGGTTGTGCATCAGGGTTGGGGGAGGTCTAGGATTTTATAGGTGAGCACAAAGCCCCAGAAATGGGGCGGTTCCTTCCCGGAATCCCATGAGGTGTGTTGTTCCTTGGTGGTGTTGAGCTCCTTCCTGGGATCTGGGAACGAGATGGGAGTTCTGAGAGGGGTTTAGTAAGGAACCAGATCTACAAGGAGACTAGGGAACCAAATGTCTTTTTCTGAAATAGATCTATTTCCCTTGTGGAGTGAGGGGATGAGGTGGGTGAGTGGTCAATTCCTTCAGTCATTTGTCAGGCTGATTTCCTTCACACGTGCCTGACTTTTTAGGAGAGTGGTGGAGAGCTGATCTTAGGGTCTCACACTTGTACAGTAAGTACTCTTATGCACTGAGCCCTCTTCCCAGCCAGAGTGATCTCTGCAGCCTGGCAGTGCTCCTCTACTCATTTATACCAGCATTTCCTGCCAGTGACCCAAATTGTCCACTTCATTCACCTTCTCCAAGGGCAAAAATATCAAGTGAAACTTGGGAGAAAAAAACTCTTGGAGTTTTGCTGACGTGCAGTATTTTACCTTTCTGCTTATGGATATATTTTAGTATAAGTGTAAAATTTTCCATTTAATAGTCAGCTGACTCCCTAAGGTTAAATTTGTTCCCTGGTGGCTCTACATCACTTTTGAGTAAGTTTTTAGCTTCAGAGTTTTTCTTTGGTTTGAATCTGCATTAGTAGTTTCTGAAAGGCAAACTAGATGCTGCGCACTGGCCCTTATCTGCTGACACTGGAGAGTCTGGAATGACCCCAAAATAATTGAAATTGGAATTTAACTCTCTGATTCCCAATAGGAGGTAGAAGTTGAATATTTACAGCATAATGCTATGCCATTCGCTAGAGAAGTGCCCTCTGTTAAGAGAAGTGCCCTCTGTTAATCTATCTGGCACAGGATCCTCTTGCTATTATTAGAAATAGAGTGGGTGGAGAATTAGGAGCCAAAAAATATTTAAATGAACAGGTAAAGAACTGTTCACTGTCTCCTTCCTAAATTTACTTGCAAAGAGGAAAAAAATTAATGGAAATCACTACTCTTTTGTTATGTTTCCAGTCCTCAAAGAAAAGATGAGCTTTGCAAAGAAAGAATGCTCACCTGTATTTTATCTCGCATTTATATACAAGTATCGCTCTGATTAAAATGCATTTCGGCGGCTCGGAATGGGGAGGATTTATCTGTGAAAAAAGGAAAACTTAAAAAGGATAATGTCAAATTGTTCGGCATTATCAGTGCTGCGGCTCCCATTATTCCTGGAGTCCAGCCTCCTGCAGAAGCCTTCATTCCAAACGCTGCGGGCCCGCGCGGCTCCTATCTTCGCCAGGAGCTCCGTCTGAAGTTCCGCCGGCTCCTTTCACGTACTTTGTGCGCACATCAGAATTGTCCCTAACATTTTCTTTTATTCTCCCTCAGCAATAATTCTCTCTTTTTAGAGCATTTTAATTTCCTGAGGTCATGAAGCTTTTTCTACGCCCGCTGCTACGGCTCAGGTGAATTCAGGCTGCAGGGTTTGTTTTGCTGGAGGTTGGGAACTGTGAAAGTTATTGCTTGTTAGTCAATGGGAAACGTAAGGGACAATTTTGCTGTGTGCACAGACCCATCTGTGCTGTAGAAGCCAGGGTCTTTTCCAGGCACAAAGGGGCTAACCCACTGTTGCCAGAAGTTTTGGGGATCTCCATGTCGGGCACCATGTTCTTGGGGAAATTGCGGGTTCCCTCTTTTGGGTTCTTAGTCTCTTAATAAAAGAGTTTAGAAATGGACTTGGAAGGAAACTTGGAGACAATTTTATTAGAGTTTAAGAGAAAACCAGCAGAGAAGGCAAGACGAAATCAGGGCAGAGAGGGAGCATTTCCTTTCCTAAGCTGCCACGTGGTGGACAGGTGACCACGTGCTGCGAGGGGCAGGGTTGGGGAGCTTCAGAAAAAGAGTGAGGAATGAGGAAACCAGTGTCAGGGAAGGCCACAAAGAAGGAAAGGCAAAGGGGAGCTCTGCTAATCTGAATCAGGACATGGGGGAGCTCTGCTTGTCTGAATCAGGACATGGTGGTAGCTCTGAGCCACTGTCCCAAGAGTGATGCCAACTGGAGAGAAAAGGGTATTATCCCATCAGGGGATAAATATTCCTCCCATCTCCTCAGTATGGAAGCCTTCCTGAGGGCCAGTCTCTGGGCCAAGTAACTATTAGGCCCAGTTGGATTAGCTTTCAGGTAGGAGACAACTGGTGTATGTATTCGAATCTTTGGGGCAGATCAGAGTGCTATGTCTCCATCCAGGGCCAGAGGTAGAATCCATTAGGGAGGATCCTTTAAGTCTCCTGTGGCACTACTGTGATACACGTAGGGCTTATCTGAGCAGTGAGCAGGGCTAGAGATGACTCCTGCTTCTGTGGAAGGCTTTAAGCTTAGTGGCTACTCTGAGACAGGGCTGTGAGCTAGTCTTGTTGACTGACATGTGGATTGGCAGTGTGGAGGGTTTTAGAAGTTCAGAACCCCCTTCCACTCCATCACTATGAACCAGAATGTGCATTTCAGCAGGTCTCAGGGCCTTCATATGTGAAGCACAGTTGGAGCAACATTGTTGTGGTAAAACTTCTTCCTTTGCTCAACAAATCCTACAATCATAATGGTTGTGGTAATAGCACTAGTGATAATTATGCACTAGGTACTGTGCCAAGAACTCTATATTGCCTTGGTTCAGTAACTTTCACAGTGCATTATGGAAGGCCGTCTTTCCTGTCATCTCATTGAGAGCGGTGGCACTTACACTCAGGGGAATGAGGTTATTCGTGTAAATGACACAGTGAGTCATTTTACTCATGAGGTGACTGAGATAGCATCTCTATACTGGCTTTTTGAAAGCAATGATATTTTTATTTATTATTTTTATTTTATGCATATGAGTATATTGCTTGCATGTAAGTATAGCTGTGTCATGCAATGCCCCGCAGAAGTCAGAAGAGGGCATCGGATCCCCTGGAACTGGAGTTACCGATGGTGGCTGTTAGCTGGCTGGGTGCTGGGATTCAAACCCAGTGCTCTTAACCACTGAGCCATCTCTCTATCCCCCAAGAATAATATTTTTAACAGGCAAATAAAACCATACAAACTGTACATATTATTGTGAAGTGTTTTTGAGGAGAATAGGAGATAGAAAGTCACCAGGCAGTTTCGGCTAGAGGACTTCCAGAGTGAGCAAGTTTTCTTTGGCCGGAAATATCCTTGGTCCTGTCAGCACTTCTGTTCTTATAGGAGACTAGCCAGAAGTATTTAACCCCGAATATCTTCGGTTCTCGCCTGGGCCCATGGGTGCCAGAGGAAGATCTGGTTTTTCTTATGTCTCTTCCTCTAAATAAATATACCTTCCTGGAAAGTATATGTGAGGACGTGGCTGAAACTGACTGACACAGGCACAGCTTGTAAATGGGTCAGCTGGAATGACCAGTTCATGCCCCTCCATGCCTCCACCTGCTGAAGCCTTAGTAACTCCAAGTAGTGACCCTCGAGCGTCCCATCTGTGGGGTCTTCTCTATTAGGGAATCTCTGTCTTCTCTCTCTCTCTCCAGATGTCACCTGTGAATAACTACAATAAAACTTCTTTCTAAAACTCATCCTTTTGGACATTTTGTCCCCAGTTGGTGGCGCTGTTTTGGGAGGTCTTAGAAGGTGTGGCCGTGCTGGAGGAAGCACATCACTGGGGGCATACTTAAGCCTTGCTGGATCTCAGGTCACTCTCCTGCTTCCTGTACCTGCTCAAAGTTGTGAGATTTTAGCTTTGGCTCTTCCTCCAGCCACCTCTGCCGCCATGCCTCCCTGCCATGATGGACTCCCTTTGGAACTGTAAGCTAAATGGACTCTTCCTTTTATAAATTCCCTTGGTCATGGTGTTTCCATCACAGCAACAGATTACACCCACCCACCTGACCAACCAAAAGATAAGTAAATCCATCAATCCGGTTAAGCACATCCATGACTGAAAATGTTTATCATTCCTTAGTGAAAACTTTCAAGACCTTTCCTGCCGGCTACTTGAGGTGCACCACCCATAACTGTCACCAGTACTCACCTACTGTTGGGCGTAGCGTAGCAGATCTCCTGCCCCCATCCGATTGTAACTTAGTGCCCAGTGATCCGCTTCCCATCCTGCCCCGCCACACTCAGGTAATCACTATCATGCTCTCCAGTGCTGAGAGGCAAGTCGTTTAGGTGCCACACAGGAGAGATCTCAGGTGGTTCCTGTTTTTCCACATCTGGCTTCCTTTGCTCACTATTTCCTTAATGCTCGCTTATTCCATGCACGTTGCCGTGAACAGCCGAATTTCTGTCACTCAATGCCTGAACCCACACTACATTTTCAGTCTGCTGTGCATATATACCACTGTGAGTTCCCAGCTCAGAAACCAGGGAAGGGGCTTGAGGGGAGACTAGAAATTAAAGAAAATGCCAAGATCTGTACACAGATGTTGCATGGTTTATTCACTGGGGTGAAGAAACGTGCCCCCGGTTTCGATGACACATTTATACAGAATCACACAGAAGTGACATTTTGCCAGAAATGGTAATATAAGGAATTGTATCATAGCTATATTTGTTGCTGATTCATGGCTCCCCAGATATCTGGTAGGTGCAGCTTTAGTTGACTAATTCCAGAGATCTATAATGGCTCTGTGTTGTCTAAATGTTTGTATGGCCCTTAAAATATGTTTTCTTTACCTGTTTACCAGCTGATGAGCACTTAGGCCGCTGTTTCTGTTTCTTGCTACTGTGAATAGTGGGGATGAACATGGGGGATCATATGTCTCTTCAACACAGTGAAGCATATGATAGTTTTGAAATTTTAAAGAAAACCTTATACTTTAACCCCACAATGGCTGTTCTAATTTATCTTTCCAGTATTGTGGAAAGGTTTTTTTTTTCTTTTTTTTTTTTACTTCCGTATTTTTACCAATACTTGCCTTTAATCTTTTTATGTTATCTTATTGTGGAATTTTCATTCCCCAGACAAAGTCTGTTGTGGACCCTTTTTCATATACTTGTTGGCTGTTTGAAAAATGTCTACTTATATCTGTTATCCACTCTTTTAAAAATTTCTTGTACTTTGTGTGTGTGTGGATATGCATGGATATGAGATTGGGGTATGTGCACCTGTGTGCACTGGCCTGTAATGGCCTTACTCCTTTGAGAGAAGAGACCCTCCCTCTGATCCCCTCACTGAATCTGAAACTTGGCTGGCAGCCAGCAAACTCCAGCAAACTCCAGCGATCTTCCTGTCTCTGTCTCTCGACCATGCCTGACTTTTTAGCTGAGTGCTGGGGATTTGAACCTAGGCCCTTATGCATGTGTGGCAAGCTCCCTTATACACTGAGCCATCCTTCCAACCCGTTTCCTATTCTTAATTGATTTTCGCTGCAGGGGTTTTTGAGTTCCATATATAATCTTCTACATATTCTACTTATCAACATACCATCAAATGTGTAAGTTACAAATATTTTCTCCTACTCTGTACATTGACTCTGTACTCTGTTAATGATTCCCTTTGCTGTTTGGAGTGTTGTCCATTATTTATAGTTTCCTGTACTCCCGGTCATATCCAGAGTCCTTACCTAGTCCAACATCCTAAAGCATGTCAGTGTGTGTCTACATGTCTAGTTTTCTCCCACTGTGATCTGTTTGACTCTCTAGACTTCCGTAGTGAACTCTGAAGTCAGGTAATACTCACTCCCTGCCTTGTTGGCTTTACTCAAAATAACGTTGGCTGTTGTTATTTTCTATGTCGAATAAAAGTTGTGAATGTTTGTCTTTTCCCAGAGCTTAGAGAGAAGACTCTCAGTTACTGCCTTTCAGTACAATGTTGGCTCATTATAAATGGCTCATTATAAATGGCATTTTTTCATATTGAGGTGCACTCTATTTCAAATTTTTCATTATTTTATGAAGAAAACATGTTGAATTTTAACAGATGCCTTTGCTGCATCTAATGAAATGACCATATGCTTGATATAATTTATTGTGATTACTTATTTACATGTAGTAACACATCTTGACATTTCTGGGATTAATAATGCCTGTGCATAGTCTTTGTATTCATTATTGGGCTCAGTTGCTAGTATTTTGCAGAAAATTTATGTCTATATGTTGGCTTTTGAATGTGTCTCTTGAGGTGATCAATTTTTAAACAGATTAATGCAGATTAGAGTCCCTAGAAACTGAGTCATAAACAACATGAGCTATGTCTTTATGACAAAGAAAGTAAGTGCTATGCGGACCAGGTAAAGTAAGTGCTATGCTAAGGTCTGATAACTTGATCTAGATATTAGCTGCTGCAGAGTTAGATATATTCCAGAGACAGCAGCTTCATTTTGTTTGATGGCCTCTTCTCCCGTCAGAACACTCGGAGATTCAAGGCCCAGCTCTTCATGAAAATGTTTGTTTTCAAGTAGATTATACGTATCATGACTTCACGAATGTTTGCCTAGAGTCAGATTTTGCTCGTGTATCTGACTAGTGCTTCACCCCTTGTACTGCACATTCAGGGTTGACTTTATTAATCTAACTGCAGTTTGGTATATTACTTCTTTTGATGCTGTGGGAAAATGTCTGACAACAGCAATTTAAGGAAATTGGGCTCACTTTTGCCTCACAGTGTGAGAGACTGCCCATCGTCAAGGAGAAGGCAGAGTGACAGGAACATGAGGTGGTGGTCACATCTTCATGGAATGACCCACAGACATTTAGGGTGGGTCTTTCTACCTCAGCTGACCCAATCTAGGAACATTCGTGGACATGCCTTAAAGATTTGCTTCTAGGTGAGTCTCTATCCTGTGAATTTGACCAAGATTAACTATTTATCATACAAGGTATGCTGTAATACTTTGTGGGCTTTTACTCAGTCTGTATGTTTAAAAGAGAAAAGCATGTAGCCTCTACTTCCTTGTTTGGAAAGTCTGAATAGCTTCAGCATTAACCCAATTAACATGATACACATGGCACATGCAGACATGTGTGTTATTATGCACACTACCATGTGAAATGTAACATAAAATGAATCCAAACACAAGTTCAGTAGCTATTATTTGTCAAGTGCCTGTCTTATAACAAGACCTAAAATTTATTGTTTAATTCCAGCTCTAACATAGGCTATTACATTTATTCTTTAAAATAGCCATGCAAGGAAGATGTTATCAATACCAGGTTATAGAGGAGCAAAGTAGGTTGAATTGGTATTAAATAACATACAGATGGTAGATGAGATTTTTGCATCTTTGACAAGGTTTTTCAATTCCTTCCTTTCCCTGCCATACTCACCTTCTGTAATAAATATTGTTGATGGATTAGCCATTCGATTAGCAATATATAAACTAGATCATGGAGCTGTAACTCACAGAAGCACTGGAGTTGTAGAGTAGTTAGTAGTCTAGGTTACCGGAGGGATTTATCAGCGAACCCTTCTAATGATGTCTTGGTTGAGAATTCACTGTGGTTTTTATTTTGTTTTTTATTTTGTGTGTATATGTGTATTGTGTACACCTATGTCATGCAGTGCATGTGGAGGTCAGAAGAGGACATTGGATCCCCTGGAACTGGAGTTATGGACAGTTTTTAGCCATCATATGGGTGCTGGGAATTGAACCTCGGTCCTCTGCAAGAGCAGCCAGTGCTCTTAACCACTGAGCCAGCTCTTCAGCCCCTTATATACTGTTTTAAGGAATATTTTGACACTGTTACATTTTCTCTCTTCATGGAAACCGTAATCCAATTTAAATAATTTTTAGGTATTATATAAAATAACTACCCTAAGCTTTTTTTGTACACTACATAAATCTGTGATTAAAATTGCATTCTTCTTTTAGCAATGAGAACTAAATTATTTATTACACAGTGATTTTTTTTCCTTGTTTAATATTTTCACTGAAGTTCAATTGTTTCAGAAGTAGATCAAATTACATTAATAAAATAACCATCTCAATATAAAACAAGGGCTTTTCACTTGACAGATATTTATCCACACACAGTGTTAGTATATATTCCTAACACTCTCTTAGGTAAATAAAACATACATGAATTACCAACCTCACTGAACTTGAATGATTATAGACACTTCTAGAAAATTTAAAAAGTAAATGTATACAATTAAGAAAACTCTGTAAGAGTTGCAATGAACAGATAATACTGGGAAGACAGAAGGAAGTTAGACAGTGCCACATCTCACTGAAAGACGGCATCGGGAGTTAAGAAGACATTAACCTGGCAGGTATGTCGGGGGGGCAGCTGACATAAAGACAGTTGTTTCAACTGAGTCTAAAATGGAATGACAGGCTGAGGGATTATTGATGTTCGAGTAGAAACAATGAGAGGAAGAGATAAACATAGTGGGGGGATGGTAGAGAGATCATATGGGCAGTTTTCAGTCTGCACAGAGATTTTGGGTTTTACTGTGAATGAAATAAAGGACTATTAGTGGTTTAGAGCAGAAAATCATCAACATTCTGCTTATGTTAAAACAGATAACTCTGAATAAGCTTCTTCACAAAAGCCACAGACATGTGGAGAAATGACTGGTCTGGTCATGCATGCCTGTAATCTCAATAATTGAGAGATTGAGCTAGGAGAATTCTGAGTTTGAGGCCAGCCTGGGCTACTAGAGCAGTCACTTTTGCATCATTATAAGAAAATGCCTGTGTTGGAGAGATGGCTCAGCGGTTAAGAACACTGGCTGTTCTTGCAGAAGACCTGAGTTCAAATCCCAGCACCCACATGACAGCTAACAACTGTCTGTAACTCCAGTTCCAGGCATTGCACAACACAGGTACACTTACCTACAAGCAGCCAATATACACATACACATAAAATAAAAATAATAAAGGAAAGAAAATGTCTGACCACCCCCCCCCCCCCCCCCACAACACACAACAAAAAAAAAGAAAAAAAAATTTCGGCCCCCCCCCCCCCGCCAACAACAACAACAAAACTGGAAAGAAGGAATGACCTATTTTGACTCCTGGTCTCAGAAGTTCAGTCCATGGGTGCTTGGTCACATGCATTTGGGCAGAACATTATGGCAGATGGAAGCAGAAAGTGGCTAGGGATGACACTCTTTCAATGACCTGCCATGTAATCTACTTCCTCCAGGTAGGCCCTACATCTTAATGTTTCTAGAACCTCCAAGAATAGCACCATCTGGGACCAAGCTTTCAACAGGAGAGCCAGCGCGGCACGTTTCATCTTTAAACTGTGGCAGTGGCAAGGTGAGGTCCAGGCCTGGATTATACAGGAAGACCTTCTCTCAAAAAAATGAAGCATAATTTTTCAACCATTGTAACATTTGCATTAGGTCATGGTGTCTTGGGTGGGAGAAACACCAGTGGAGAAGGTGCACAATTCAGATGGCGGATCTATTTCCAAGGGAGCCATACGATCTAATGGGTTACAAACCTGGTGTAAAAGGCAGGGAAGGCACATTTGACTCCATGGTGTAGCCATGGACTTTTCATTCACTGAAATGAGGAGGGCTGTGGATGTCATGTGTGCA
This sequence comes from Nannospalax galili, assembly GCF_000622305.1. Classification (NCBI taxonomy): domain Eukaryota; kingdom Metazoa; phylum Chordata; class Mammalia; order Rodentia; family Spalacidae; genus Nannospalax; species Nannospalax galili. The sequence continues at coordinate 6,611,326 of NW_008338533.1, read as the reverse complement.
GGGGAGACAGGAAGATGGGGAGCTCAGTTTGAGTGTATTGAATTGGAGATGTCTAATGTATATTCAGGTGTGGGCAATAATGGGTTATTGGTGTATAAGACTAGATGTTGAGAAAATATGCTTAGAATTTTGTTTGGAATTTGTGGTCATATAGATAGAATAGTAAACACATTGATGAATTGAAAGCATAAAAATGCACTTTTAATAACCAACAAAGTTTCTAAATTAAAGAACAAAGGGCAAAGTGATCTATAACTGGAAACAACTATGAGGAGGCCAGTGTAGGCAGCGTGGGCAGAGGAGCTCAGGAGTGCCGGAGTGCTCAGCGCCTAGCTTTGGGTCGTCCTTATGTCACTGTCTACAGTTGTCAGAAACCACTGGGCTGACATGTCAGATGTGTGCATCTTGGGAGTTTGTACATTCTAGTCTCCTTTTTACAGACTATAAAAGATGTTTTTCATTGAGACAAGTGTTGATCAATCAAATCACAACAAGAGGATTTTCCTTCAAAAGCAGCTGCTTGTAGGTCTTGTGACTTGGAGGACAGCAGGTTCTGTGGAGCTTGGAGAGAAAGCCTGACTGTCATGAGGGTGTCCTCCTGGTCGCCAGTGGATTTGCTAAGATGTGAACACATGGCTCCATGGGGAATCCTCAGCAGATGGAGTAATCTCATCCTTAAACAATCATTTGATAGACAGATGTCAGTGGTAGAGAGCCCTCTGAGTACTCTTAGGCAGTATAAGGACAAACTTCAAATCCTAAACAATTTTTATTCCAGCTTCATTTTAAGGATAAGTTCAGGAGGGTAGAAGTTGACTAATGTCTACAGCATCTTCATAAGCTGGTATAAGCTGGCTTGAATGATAACATCTGTTACTGATGCTAAATATATGGAAGATGTAAGCTCCCAGATCGTCTCTCCTTGAAAAATGCTACTTTGTTTAAAGGACCCTATTCTACATGTATTTCTGGTTTAGGAGCACCAGCGGAGCCACAGAGGGAGACGGATGTGATTCAGTCAAGTACAGTAATAGGGAGAAAGGTTTGGAGATCACATCTTAAAAGAAAGACAAGAAAACCAACATTTTTTTTCTAAAATAAAAGTTATTTGTCCTAGAAAAGAAAGGCTGGGCCGAAAAGAGAACAAAAACTGTTCTGAGACATTAAACTATATCACTAATAACATTAACATAGGCTATTGGCTCTAGAGAAAGAGACAGATTTTTGTCTTTCAAGACCATATAGTTTGCCTCCTTTGTGATTATATCATAGGCAACGTATATATATCTGATGGAAATCTCTTTAAGATTTTTCTTCAGTTAAAAAATTAAAGAACGACATCTATGCTGTATATTGTCTTAAAATTCAGTATTAATAAGGGTGAGCCTTATGAGAACTATGCATTATCTCAGTAAACCCCCCAGTAGAATGCATGCTCCGGAGTTCTGTTCAGTGACGAATGGGGAGATAAACAAAGCAGTTAAACTGGAAAGCTTTGCTTTTTTTTTTTTTTTTGATACATTTTAGCTTTTCATTTCTACGGCCTGTTTTGTTCTTCCTTAGAGAACTGGAAAGTCATAGTGAGATTGTACACTCAAAATTCACGGCCACAGTGGTGTGTTTGAGGAGCACCCACAACTGCGTCGGCCTCCAGAGCGTGTGTGGCAGCATAGGTTTTCCATCCGTTCTCCATGGCTGGCATGATCCTGGCTTTGAGAAGCAAGTGTTTTATGGCTAACGAACTCCGTGAGTGAGAGCGGAAGTTCTCTGCGGCTATGGATGTTTGGAATCCTGGAGTGGGGCATCTTGCTCTTCTCCCTACAGGGAAATAAAACCTGTTAAGCTGAAGAGTGGCCCATTCATTGATCATGGTTCAGGGTTGGGGGGACAGCAGTACCGGTGAAGAGGGAGGACTTAGTGCTAAAGATGGACAAAGTGACAGTTTTTACTTTCCTATTGCAAGTCTATACCAACGATGGAAGAGTTAATTAAAAAGGATGCCCAAATGCATTGATGTTGTTAGTTTTATTCCTGTACTGCTTAAGTTTTGCTTTTACTTTAGGCTGGAGTAAACTAGTTGATACTGATCTTAATTATTTTCCAATTTAGCTACTTCTTCTTTTACATCTGCTTGGTGAGAACCAAGAAACATCTGTCAAAGGAAGTGGGTGGGACGTATATTTAATTGGAATGGAATGAGGCTGGCTTCACCAGTTATTGGCTCTGGGCCAAGCACATGCCAAGCGCCTGGAAACATGGACGTACTTACATTTCACAAGGATCCTTAGATACAGGTCTCTGTTTAACCAAAAATGAGTTGAAGTTTCGCATTACTGAGACAACTTACCAGGGTGACACAGCTCTGAAAAGTAGGAAACAGACTCAAAGCCTGGGGTGTCTTATCTAAAAGGCCCTATTCCTAGCCATAGTGTGCCATGCCAGCATCTCTGTGGGGACTGTGTGCCATGACCACCTGGTCAGGATCTCTGACCTTGCTGGGAGGATGCCTGCTTTATTCACTGGCCCGAGCCCTTCCTGCCATAGTTTCATATTCTAAAGGTGCTTTTAACATGTGAACGATTAAGAAGCCGTACTAAGCCAGCTACCTTAATGAATTTATCTTCATGTTCCAGAATCTGTCAATTCTATGGTCAATTCTATTTCTTACTCCCTTTAGTGCTGGGATTAAAGGTGTGCGCCACCATGCCCGGTTCCCTTCTACTCATTTTAGAAGCTTCCAGAAGACAGTGCTGATATGGCCAGATCCATCTGCCATGGTTAGCCAGAGGATTTATTCATTTCAAAAAGTGAATTTTGTTAGTTATCTACAAAATAAATCTTGTGTGAGGACAAGCACAATAGTAATTTTAAGGCACACATGTGTGTGCACAGTAGTAATTTTAAGGCACACATGTGTGTGTACAGTAGTAATTTTAAGGCACACGTGTGTGTGCACAGTAGTAATTTTAAGGCACGTGTGTGCACAGTAGTAATTTTAAGGCACACGTGTGTATGCACAGTAGTAATTTTAAGGTAATAAAGAGTGGATATCAGGCTAATTCTATTTTTATTGTTATTTATGAATAGTTTGCCTGCAGCACCTATTTTGTATTATACATACATCATATATATGTATATATGTATACTACATTCGGAAACTTACAGATTTTATCATTACACCACATCTTATCTAAGCAGAGAAAACACTGACTTGGTTTGAACTTTGTAAAGAACATCCAGGACAGATGCAACTAAGCCTGTCCGCCAAAAGAAAAACTTAATCCAAATCCCATTTGAGACTTGGGGACCATTTTGCAATTTGGCTCTGTCTTGAATAAACTGTGAGAAACTCTTTGATGTGGCTGATACAGGCTTAGCAACAGGCTGACGTCACCCGTTCATTGGCACAATTCAGTGTTTGAATAATACAAGCAAAAAATCAAAATCTAGACATGGCACAAAAAGCAAGTCGGCCAGCGGTCTCCACAGAAATGGACACAGTCACTCCAACTCCCTCTTTTCACCTTCCTGTAGCACGCCATCTCCTAGCTTGAAGTACTGAATGACCTTTGTATCTTTATTACTAAGAAATTTGCAAATAATTATAAAATGTTCACTATCACAGTTTGAAAAGTATAGCCTTATATTTGGAAGAGGAATCTAAGCAGTAATGACTCAGCGACCAGAACCTGGCCTCCTGGTGGTCATGTAGAGGTGCTTAAATGGAAAGTTAGTTGGCAAAATGCCCAGCCACAGAAAAATTCACATTGACTCTGATGAATGGTTGTGTCCCCAAGGCTCACCTGCCAAGTATTCCCTGCTGAAAGCTCATTCTGACAGCGCCTGTGCACGCAGAGGTCTTTCTGAGACCAATGCCCTTTTCAGTAGAAGCCTGTGCCTTCCCTGTCAAATCAACTCTGACAAAGTCTCCTTCCCACAGTGCGTGGTTCAGACAGCAGCGTTTGGAGTACAATGCCCAACTGCTGGATGCTTCCAAAATGGCTGCTTTGATTTCCAAATGGGTATTTGTCCAGTCTTCTACTCCCAGCATTTGCCTGTGACGGTTCGAATCTTAAATGTACCCCCAAACTCACACTTCTGGGCTTGGCTGAGCATGTGGCACCTGCTGGTGGTGGAAGAACCTTTAGGAGGTGGGGCTTAGTGGACGGGCATGCAGTCATATCCTTCTCTCTCTCTTCTTGTTTCCTGTGGTAATAAGGAAAGCAGCCTTCTTTTCCATGCTTCTGTCATGAAAGAACACCTTGCCACAGGCTCAAAGCAGTTACTCAGCCTCTGTAACCTTTCTTCCTTTTAAGTTGATTATTTCAGGTGTTTTGTTACAGCACTGGAGAGCTGACAAACCACCACTCTAAACCCCTAGACTTTCTCACTCCAACTGTTTGAGAAGCATCTCAAAGTGTTTTCACATACAAGATGTCTGAAAGGACATTGCCTCTCTTATAGAAGTCCAATCACAGAGTTTGAGCTTTAATTTTGTTTATGTGCTGTGAAAATGACAGTAGAAACAAGAGCTAGCATGCAGAAACAGGAAAACGAAAGCAAATGGCACAGGAGCTCCAGGCCTGGAGTGACGCCTGGGCTGGCGCTCAGTGCGGCCAGTGAACTGGTATCCTTAGTCTCATTTTTCCTGACTTCTTACAGTGTGGGAACACTTAAAGCTGGATCAGATGATGTTTGCAGGCAAATGTTTGGAAAAGATGTGTGAGTTTTTAAGGACTCTCTTGATTCAAAACAAAGTAATTAGCATATGGGGGGGGAGAGAGATATATTTTTTAAGTGGTCAGAAAAAGTGTCTGTATCTCTGTCTTAGTTACTTTCTATTGCTGTGATAGAAACACTGACCAAAACCAACTTGGGGAGGGAAGGGTTTATCTAGCTCACAGCACAGTCCATCATCAAGGGAGGCCAAGGCAGGAACTCAGGGCAGGAACCTGGAGCACAGACCATGGAGGAAAGCTGCTTACTGGCTTGCTCCCCTGGCCCCTGGTCAGCCTGCTTTCTTATACACCACAGACCCATCTGACCAGGGGAGGTACCACCACAGTGAGCTGGGCCCTCCCACATCACTCAACAATCAAGAAAACACCCCCACAGACATGGCCACATGCCAGTCCTATGGAAGAAATTCCCCAATTGAGAGTCCTTCTATCCAGGTGTGTCAAGTTGACACTGAAGCAATCCAGCACAACTCTAAATGCAAAACCTCGTGAAATAAGCTCTGTAGAGAAGTAACCTTCAAACAGAACTGATATCATCTTGATAGGAAGTGCACTGCATTGTGGGAAAGCAGAAGACAGAGAGCCAGGAAGATACAGTCTCTGAGGAGTCACTGGAAGTCACCAGGTGGCAGCACATTAAGAAGGTATTTACATTAAAATATTTTATTTATTTTTATTTTATGTGTATGAGTGTATTGCCTACAGGTATGCAAGTGCACCCATGTAATGCAGTTCCCTCAGAGGTTAGAAGAGGGTGCCAGATCCCTTGGAATGGGAGTTACGGATGGTTGTTAGCTGCCACATGGGTGCTGGGATTTGAACCCTGGTCCTCTGTAAGAACAGCCAGTGCTCTTAACCACTGAGCCATCTCTCCAGACCCTGAAGATATTTACATTTTGATGACAGACTCTACGGAAAGAAATTTCTAAATGAGGGTATTTTATGGATTATATAAGTGTTTTCAAAAGTGGTTTTGGCAATATACAGTTTTTACCTAGTATGCCAGATTTAGAGTCAAACATTTTATTTGAAGATAATTTTCATAATTACGAATTTAATTTCAACATTAAAGTGAGAATATGTTAAAGGCTGTGTGACTTTAACTCATCATGAAGGTACTGAACTGATATTAAAACTTGTTCAAAGGATACTCCAAAGAAAAATGACAAACCAGGAAGCCTGAGAATAATGTGTAAAAACTTAGATATTACCCTGGTGCCAGAGCTACAGGGAGAGAGGGAGAGAGCTGCCCTCCACCAGACAGAATTCAGTTGCATGTTTATAGAAAATAATCAATTTTGGACTGCAATTATGTTACTCAAAACTCTCATATTTATAAAATATCTCCATAGACTCTAATCGGATAATGCAGAATGCTCTAAGGCCTTACCAAACTGAATACATCTCATCTGGGAAGTGAGCACTCTGGTCAGTGCTTGACTCGAGATAGTGAGGGCAGCGTACTGTAGTTTTCGTGAAGCACACATTTTCCCAAGTTCTTCATGTGAAGATGTTCAGCTTTCATTTCTGTTTAAATGAGAGTCTCAGGGTTTCAGAATCAGTTTTGCAGTCTCACCTGCACCTGTTTCTCATGAGATGCTGAGATGAGATGGGCTGCAGAGATGGTTCAGTCGTTAAGAGTCCATTGTGCTCTTGCGAAGGACCTAAGTTTGATTCCCAGTACTTTTGGATGGCTCACAACTGCCTATAACTCTAGCTTCAGAGGCTCTGACACCCTCTTCTGGTCTCTTAGATACCAGCATGCACATGTACATACACACAGAAACATGTACGTAAAGAAAAACAAAAAATATTTAAAAATAGAAACAACAATACCTACAAATAGAGACAACGAGAGACTGACCAACGACACCAGGCAGAGAACAGGGTGGGACCATAGACAACAAGGGTTAGCGTCCCCTACTTCCATTCTTGGACTCTGTTTCTTGGGTATCTAGGCTGTTGGACCTCACAGTGTTCTATTCTTCATAGCCCTTTAAGCTTCCATATTCTTTTTTCTTTTTAGATTCTTGAGATAGGGTCTCACTTGGTAGCTCAGACTGGCCTGATACTTGCTCTATCATCCAACCTGGCCTTAAATTCAAGCTTCAACTTCCCAAGTGCATTGCAGGTGTGCAGCACCACAGCCAGTTCCCTCACTTACCGTAATTACAAGCATCAGTTGTAAAAACATTTTTCATTTTTAGGGACTTCCACAAGGACAAAGATCACACCTACCTTATTCAAGTCTGTGTCTCTAGGAACTAGAGAGTGCTTGTTGAATAAATATGTCCTTCACACGCACTTGATGAGTAAGTCCTTATTATTATAACTCTTAGAGTGTGTCTCCCTAACGTTGGTTTTCGTTGCTTCTTTATCCATTCACCCATCAGTGGGCATTTACAGGTTCTGTGTCTTGGGCATCCTAAACAGTGCTGTTATGAATGTAGGTGCACGTGTCGTTTCAAGTCGCCAACCTTGATTCCTTGGCATAAATTCCCTAGTAGGACTGTTGAATTATAAGGTAGTTTTATTTCTGCATTTTCAATGACTTCTTATGGAATCTCCCCAAATGTCTGTTCCGATTTGCATTTCCACTGTCAGGCACCTCTTGTCAGTTGCTTAGTGATGCTGACATTGAGCGTCTTGTCACATGACCATTAATCATGTCAGTGTCTTTGGAAAGACGTTGTTTAGGTTGGCTCTTTTGCTCGCACTGTGTGGGTTTCTTTGTTTTTCACACTAACTTGTGTGCTTCCTGCTTATTATGGACTTTAACTCTCATATATATGGCTTGTGGGTGTGTTCTCTCAGTTCCTTAGGCTGCCTTTTCATTTTTTTTTTTTTGACTACGTCCTTTGCTGTACATAGGAATTTCGGTTTGATGTAGTCTCATCTGTTTTTGCTTTTACTGCTTTTGATGTCAAATCTAAAAATAATGGCCATGAGTGATGAAACTTCAGGAAATTTTTGGTTCCTGTTTCCTTGTAGTTTGGAATCTTACAATTAAGTCGTGTATGTGCATGGGGAATTGAACCTATGTCTTTGTATATTTCAGGCAAGCACTCTACCACGGAGCCATCCCCCGAGTCCTTTAATCCCTGTTTTGTATGTACTTTGTGTATAGTGTTAGACTCTGTTGTTCCTGGGGAAGCATGGACAGAGGCCTCTTCACCCTGGACAGGGCACTGCCTCACTGTTTTGTGTGGACCTGCAGTTTTCCAACACCATTCATTAAAGGGTCTCTCTTTTCCACGTTCTGTGCTTGGGGCATCCTTGCTCACGGCTGGCTTGCCATGTGTGAGTTCGGTCCTGGGCCCTTTGTTCACTGTTCTGTGTGTCTTCTCTCATGATGTATACTTTTCATTATTTTATCTTTGAAGTTTAGTTCGTAATCAAGGCGTGTGACACACACATTTGTTTTTCTGTATGTCCTTTGTCTTTTTTACCCTGTTCGGATTTTCTAAATTGCTCTATATAGATTTTAGTAATTTAAAAGAAAATTCTGTGAAAATGTTGTTGAAATTTCAGTTGACATTATATAATGCCTATAAACTACTTCAGGAAATACAGACACTTTAGTAATTCTAATGCACAGACATGACACACCTCCCCATTTAGCCTATTTCTCTGATAAACAGTTTAGTTTTCACTCTATAGATCTTTTATCTCCTTGACTAAATGTATTTTATTTATTCTTTTTCATGCATTTTATAATTTTTCATCTAATTCATTGTTTGTATCTAGAAACAAAGTGTTTTTGTATATTGATTTTTTAGCTTCTAATTGACTTTATGTGTATTTCACACAGAACATCTTAGTCATCTTTACTCTCCCTTCCCCACTGGCACCCCACCATTGCACACCTCACACTGCATTTCATGCATTCTATCATCAATGTCAAGGCCTATCAAGTCAAGTTAGTGTTCCCAAATGTCCCTCAGTGCAAGTTCATCCACTGAGGTCTAGTCAGCCTATCTGGAGTCCCAACCATTAAGGATCAGCTTTTCCTCACCCAGCAGTAGTCAGCTGCCAATAGTTCTCCACCTAAGACTGGGGCCTGCTGCCCATTTCCCCAGTTCTATGCTGGGTTTTGCTGGTTGAGTTTCATGGGTCCTGTGCATGCTGACACCATTGCTGTAGGTTCATATGAATAAGGTCCCAGGAGCCTGTAAGACTATTTCCATATGGTCATGCACCTCTGCCCTGGCTCTTATACTCTCTCTGCCCCATCTTCAGCAATGGTCCCTGAGTCCTCGGTGGGTGAAGCTTAATATAGGAGTTCTGACCAAGGACCCACACTCTGCAGACTCTTACTCTCTGTGCTTTGTCTGTGTCCTTTTACATTCTTTGTTCTCCGTTGCATGAGGGAGCTTCACTGATGAGAGTTGAGAGGTGCGTTGGTGTTCTCTCTATTGGTTCCACTATGTGATATGAACCTTTGGTGTAGAGGTCCCAATGTAAATGTGTCACCTAGGACTGGGCATTTCATAGATGATCTCTGTGTGAATCCAGTTGTATAACAGTCTCCATCTGTTTCAAGAGAAGCTTCTTTGATGAAAGGAGACTGGAATACTTGTCTGTAAATATAATGATTCATATTTCATACATAGTAAGAAATTACATATTGTGACATCCTTGGGATTTTCTCTAATATCTATGACCTCTCCAACCATGGGTATTTGGCTAGGTTTACAGTACCACACATGAGTTTCTCCCACTAAGTAGGCTTTAAGTCCAATTATGTAGCTGTTGATTATCCCCAAGAAAAAAGCGCCACTGTAATAATTCAACTGTAAACCTAAAAATGTACAACCAATTTTGAAAGAGATACATCCTAGCTCAGAAAATTGTTATTGACTATGTCAGTGATGATGTAATGAAATGCTTCTTCTAAGTATGTGATTATTAAATAAATAATTAAAAAATAATAAAATTAAAAAATAAAATAATAAAATTTTTTAAAAAGTGCCACTCCTGCCCCAATGTAGTTTGCTGGTTGATAATTGTTGTGATTATTAGGCCTTAAATCTGAGGTTGGACCATCGACTGATGTTCTCCCTTAGCAGCTTACATAGTGCTCTCCAAAGCTATGAGAGCTAGCCTTTGGGGGAGGTGGGTTCCAGGTCACATCCAGGTCCATTGCTCCAAATCCTGTGTCTGAAGTGTGTCCTGTCTTCAGCAATAGGGTCTTACCTACCTTCAAGTTCTTGGAGGCAATCAAGGGCTGTGGCAGTAGCCTGTATAATTTTGGGAGTCTCTTGGACTACCCTGGCCAACAACTCAAAGGAAGGTTTCTCCTGTCTGGCACCGTTTCTTCTAACCTAAACTTCAGCTGCTGTGCTGGATAGCTTTAGTATCAAATTGACATACCAGGGTTCTGGGAGCCTCAACTGGGGAATTGCCTCCACTGGACCGGCCTGTGGCCATGTCTGTGTGGTATTTTCTTGATTGTTGAGTGATGTGGAAGAGCCAAGTCCAGTGTGGGTGGTGCCAACCCTGAGCAGGCTGTCCTGTGTTGTATAAGAAACCAGGCTGAGCATGGACCAGAGGAGCAAGCCAGTAAACAGTGTTCCTCCATGGCCTGTGCTCCAGCTCCTGCTTCCAGGCTCCTGCCCTGAGTTCCTACCTTGGACTCCCTGAGTGATGAATTATGTATGACCTGGGAGATGTAAGCCGAATAAACCCTTTCCTCCCCAAGCTGGTATTGGTTATAATGCTTTGTCACAGCAATCAAAGTCAAACCAGAACAACTACACACATGGACTCGTGTAGCGATATTGTATGTGTAACATTCCAGTAGGTTTTTGAACTAATGCGTTGCTCTCTGGCTTCCCACGCCTGCTAAGCCTTATTTATCCCTCCCTCCCCAGTTAAAGTGCCCCCGTTTCACTCTGGATAATCCCTGCCTCCTTTGGTCCCTCCCTCTCGACTTCCTTCTTCCCCTGTACCCCCATATGTAACCCTCACTCTGCCCCTCCCATTTACATCCCCCGTTTTACCCAGCTCCCCTCTAACACCTGTCTCCTGCAGCTATTCCTTCTCAGTCTCCTTCTATCTCTTTGCCTCCTGGATTTGTTTCCATTTTCCTGGTTCCTGCAGTTACATCAGGATACATACTCACATATAGGACTTTGGTGGTAGCATCCACAAATGAGGGAGAACATACATCATTTGTTTTTCTGAATCTGTATTATCTCTCTTAGTATAACAGTTTCTAGATCCATCCATTTACCTGCAAATTTCTTGATTTCATCTTTCTTTACTGCTGAATAGAACTCCATTGTGTAAATATACCACTTTTTTGTGAACCACTCGTCAGCTGAGGGGCACTTAGGTTGCTTCCATTGCTCAGCTATTGTGAAAAGAGCAGCAAAAAACATGGATGTACAAGTGTCTCTGCAGTAGGATGTGTCCTTTGGGTATATGCCAAGGATTCATATAACTGGGTCAAATCGTAGGTTTGTTTGTAGTTTTTTAAGAGTTCTCCACACTATTTTCCTTAGTTTTGGCAGAACTGTAGTTCTAAAACAGCACGGTATTGGCCCAAAAAAGACACACAGATCAATGGAGCATAATTGAAGATCTAAATATGAGTGCACACAATTTCATCCACCTGATATTTGACAGAGGTGTCAAGAACACACAATGGAGGGCAGACAGCATCTTCAACAAATGGTGCTGGCAAAACTGGATCTCCGCCTGTAGAAGAATGAAACTAGACCCTTATCTATCACCCTGCACAAAAGTCAACTCCAAGTGGATCAAAGACCTCAATGTGAAGCCTGAAACTCTGAAATGGTTAGAAAAAAAGAGAGGCCATACCTTCCAAGATGTAGGTGTAGGAAAGGACTTTCAAAATCGGACATCAGTTGCTCAGGAATTAAGGTCAACAGTCAATGAGTGGGACGTCATTAAACTGAAAAGCTTCTGTACAGCAAAAGAAACAATCAACAAAGTGAAGAGAAAACCCACAGAGCGAGAGAAAATCTTCACCAGTGACACATCTGACAGAGATTTAACATCCAGAATATATAAAGAACTCAGAAAAAACAAAGAATCAAGAAAACAAATGACCCTACTAAAAGATGGGCTACACGGGGCTGGAGAGATGGTTCAGCAGATAAGAACACTGGCTGTTCTTGCAGAAGACCCAGGTTCGAATCCCAGCACCCACATGGCAGCCAACAACTGTCTGAAACTCTAGTTCCAGGGGATCTGACAGCCTCTTCTGTCCTCAGAAGGCATTGCATGACATGGGTGCGCTTACCTACATGCAGGCAACACACACACATATAAACATAAAATTTAAAAAAATATAAAATATTTAAAAAAAAGATGGGCTATGGATCTGAACCAAGACTTCACAAAAGAAGAAATAAAGATGATTAAGAAACACTTTAAAAAAGTGTTCAGCATTGTTAGTAATTAGGGAAATGCAAATAAAACCACTTTAAGAATTCACCTTACCCCAATCAGATTGGCTAAGATCAAGAGAACACATGATACCAAATGCTGGCGAGGATGTGGAGAAAGGGGAATGCTCATCCACTGCTGGTGGGATTGCAAACTCGTGTAACCCCTATCTATATTGATTTTTATATCCTGCAAATTTAATGGATTCAATCATTATTTCTAATAGGTTTTGGGTAGACTCTTTCTATGAAGAAGAAAAAAGAATGAAGAGCCTCTTGAGACCAATCATGGCCTGTGTTCTCAACACTCCCCCGCTAGGGCCCAGCGCTGAAAAAGAGGATATCCAGTTCCTACACAGAAGGGAGCGTTTTATGGAGGAAATACAGATACTTAAAAAATTAATTACATTTTTTGCTGAGCGTGGTGGTACACACATTTAATCCCAGCACTTGGGAGGCAGAGACAGGCAGATCTCTGTGAGTTGAAGGCCAGCCTGGTCTACATAGTGAGTTCCAGGTCAGCTGGGGCTACAGGGAGACCCTGTCTCAAAAAGACCAAAAAAAAAAATTAATTACATTTTTAAAATTCATCGTGCATGTGTGTGTGCATCCATGCACACACGCACCAGTGTTTATCACGGCACCTGTGTGAAAGTCATAGGACCACCTGCCAATTTGGTTCTCTCCTTCTACTATTTGGGATTCAGGGATTTGAACTCAGATGGTCAGATGTGGCGGCAAGCGTCTTTACCTTCTGAGCCACCTCATCCGCCCAACAGTGATACTTTGTAAGTTCTGGGACTAGAAGAGAATGGACGTGTTTGTGCTGATCTTTTTCTCACGAATGGAGTGAAATCACCAGAAACAAAAATGATCTATACTTTTATTTTCAGGTTCAGATGCCTTAGGAAGTTTGACTTCTCCCAGCCTGTTCAGTCAGTGCTAGAAGCTTCTGGAAGCCAGGACTGTAAGTCTTAAGTTCTTTGAGCTCTGCTGTTCTCTCTATCCTTCTGTCAGACATTATGCTAGGCAGATCACGGATAAGACACAGTGAAATGAAAGGACCTACTTGTGTGTGGGTGTGAACACTCCGTCGTGCTAGTTGTGTGCTTCTGCACATCGATGTAGAGATGACATTCAGTCACATAAGAAGCATGCAAAGATACTTGCACTGGCCTGCTGTCTCCAGGAGCACCCCAACCCCCGGCCTGCTGCCACTGTTGACTTGTGTCTGATATTAGGGTCATAAAATATGTGCTAAGGAAGTTGAGTTCTTCTTAGAAGAAGTCTGGGCAAAACATTTTAAGTCCATAAAGGACTTGGACTGATGTCCTGCAACGTTCATGTGAGTGAGTACATGGGCAGCACACTTACTTATCCATGAAGGGTTTCAACGGCAATGGCGTGTTTGTTTATTGCCCTGACGATGGGACGGAATCAGGGATTATCTGCTGTCTTTTCCTGCTGTGTTCACACTACTGTTTAGGAGTTTTACTGGATTTTTCCTCACCGTTTCTTTTATTCAAAAATCTGAGCTAGACATGATGGTGGTGACAGCTTTACTCCAGCACACCAGAGGCAGAAGCAGACGGATCTCTGTAAGATCAAGACTGGTCCACATAGCAAGTTGAGACCAGTTGGGGCAACAGAGGGACCGCATCCCTCCAAACAGAAAACGAAACAAAAAGCACCAAAAAATACAGTGAAACAAATAAAAGTCTGTGTACCTGGGGCAAGGCAGGCAGAAAGCTTTGTCAGACTGATTTTATTCATACAAAGTCCCTGAAACCTTCATTTATGGTGGTTATTTGCACTGCCCACATGGTGTGGAATTACTAGTAAAAGGTGGACTCCACCTGATCCGTCGACCAGGTCCCAGGGTTAGGGTATGGTTTGCTCAGTGTAATGCAAGTTTACTAACTCAGAAAATAGCTTTTCCATTTGCCGCCTGCCGTCCATTCCTTCTGACTCTCTCTCACAGTAGTCTCTATTCAGTTTCTCTCTGACACGTAGTAGATCCAGGAAATTAAAGCCTGGGTGTAGAACATGCCTCCCGCCCATTGTTCTCCTGTCCTTTTGAAAACCTCTTGGACTCAGCACCGGGACTCAGACTTCAGTTAGGGGACTTCGGAGTACAAGCTTTCAGTCATGTCACTCTGCTATTGACCGGCCATTCGTCACTTTTACTGATCACAGAATAGACCTGAGGGACATAGCTTTGTAGGACCAACAGGGGCTCTTAGCACTTTAGACTTATAATTTGTAATATCTAGCCTTTTACAGTCTTTTAACTTATGTTTCCTTTTTTATTCTTATTGTTACATAGCATATGTGTATAAAATACTGAGTCCACTGAGTGCTGCTGTGTGTACCTGTGTTTAGTCCCTGGAGAAAACTGACTCTCTCTCCCTTAGCATCCATTGGTTGCCTGAGCTCTTCACCTTGAGGTAGGACCCTGTGACATTCCCCATCCCGCCTGGGTGTATCAACTGGTTTCATCATTATCCAGATCTCATTAGATTACTGTACTGTGGAGATTTCATGGGCACCGCTTTCCTAGCGTGTCTGGAATGCATTAATTAGCAGGTGTCTTGTCTCTCTGGTTCTTACAGTCTTTCCACGTCCTCTTCTGTGATGTTCCCTGTGGTTCAGACATAGAGGCTGCATTGTAGATGTGTCATTTAGGGCTGGGCACCTCACGGACACTTATTCTCTGTTTGACCAGTTGTGGACTTCGTAATAGTCTCCATCTGTTGCAAAAAGGAGCATCTGTTCCCCACTGTCCCCCCTCAGATTGTTTCTTGTCCTTTACCACCATGTGTCCTTTCCCTTTCCCTGGCTCCTGGTGTCACATCAGAATTTACATACTTACATATAAGGGATTGGTGCTACAATCCACAGATGAGGGAGAACACATGTCACTTGCTTTTCTGCGCTTGTGTTACTTAGTATAACACTCTTTAGCTCCATCCATTTACCTGAAAATTTCACAATTTCACCTTTTCTTACTGCTGAATAGAACTCCATTGAGTAGATGTACCACATTTTAAAGAATGGCAAGAGGTACACTTTTCTGTAAATATACAGCTATGTACTTAGACTATATTAAGAAATGACATTGGCCTAGGGAAGTGACAGAAATAGGTTTTCCTCTAGGATCTATGACTTTCCAGTCCTGTGTATTTGTCTACATTTACAGTACCATGCTTGATTTTCCTCCCACTGAGGGGGCCTTAAGTCCAATTAGATAGCCGTTGGTTACCTCAAAGATAAATGTGTCACTACTGCACCAGTAGTTTGCTGGACTGATCATTGCTGTGGTTCATAGACTCTACAGCTGTGCAGGACCATTGGTTGATTTTTCTCCTTTGGCAACTTGAATAATATCTTCTGGTACGAGAGCTAGTCTTTAGGGAGGAGGTTTCCTGGTCAGTTCCATCTCCATTGTTCCATTCCTGTGTCCGAAGTATGCTGTGGCTTCAAAATAGGGTCTTACCTTCAAGTTCTACCTTCAGTTTCTTGGAGACAATCAAGGGCTGTGGCAATAGCCTGTGTGATTTTAGGAGTCTCTTAGACTACCCTGACCAACAACTTAAAGGGAAGTTTCCCTTGCCTGGCCCTGTGATTTCTGTTCTACGATCACCAGCTACACACATGCACTCACACTGGTATTATGTGTGTAGACTTTTTCACTCTTTGCACTTCATTTGGTCAAGATACTGACGTTTACTAGACAAGAAAAATGACCCTATGGAGTAGGTCAGGTCTTTTCATCAACTCCTGGCACGTTGTCATCATTATCACTAAGCTGCTTTTTTGTTGTGTGGATCATGAGTTCTTAAGAGAGTTCTTTGAAATCTGGCGACTCAACTCTGTAAGGACAGTGGCATCACCCTAGGTGTGATGTGGCTTGCCAGTCTGCTCTCTGCCTGGCCCATGTTCAGAAAGTCTTCAATCCATCTTTTGAGAAGAGAAGACTGCTTAATATTCCTTTATATTTTGTGGTTCTCTCTGCAGGAGGGCCACCTATGGGGACCAGTGGGAAGCAGAGCCAGTCAAGCTGACTTGTGTGTCTTGTGTTCGGCTCAGTCACTTATGAACCATGATTACAAAGGGACATTGCAACATTCTGTCGGGTCCCCACATAACCCGAGAATTAATGTTAATTAAGAAACTAAGAGTCTTCCAGAAAGTGGTAGATATTTTGCTGCCTGCCCATTGTTCCTAGGTCACAAGTCTGGTTTCACAAAGTGCTTAATGACATTTATTCTTGAAAAAGAGCCTTTTGAAATCACATGAAGACAATACAGGCCATTTGCTCTAATAGGTGTTGTGGGAGAATTTCCAGACTGATCCATGTCTATCAAGAGAGATGTAGCCTGTGTCTAAAAGCCCTTTTTGTATTCAGTGTCAAGTCAAACGTTTTCTTTTCAATAATAATATTTTAACAGTGTGAATAGCCACCTAGATAGACACATCCTGCAGCTTCTGGTCATTCAATTGTATTTTGACAATTGAATATTAAGGATAAATGATTCATGCTGAAAACTAAAATAAATCTTTTAAAGGTGGGAGGGTCTGGAGAGATGGCTCACCTGTTAAAAGTGTGTACTGCTCTTGCAGAGGACCCCAGTTCAGTTTCCAGAATCTATGTTGGGATGTTGGGAGGCTCACAACTGCTTGTAACTACATCTCTGATACCCTTTTCTGGCCTCTATTGGGGGAGAGAGAGAGAGAGAGAGAGAGAGAGAGAGAGAGAGAGAGAGAATAAGTCTTTAAGTAATACATGTAAGTCAATATCACATTCTTAAAAAAACAAGCAATTACATTCTCTCTCAGAAATTTCTGGGAGTAAAAGTCGTTCAGTGGTGCTGAAGACTAGATAAAACTGCAGAGGAGGACAGCACCCAAGGTTAGAGAGAGGGACTGGAGGAAGCTGAGTGTCTGGATTCCAGGTACGGCAGAACTGCTCCTCATTTGTACCTTCTTCTAGACTGTGGTTTAGAGAGAATAACCTTATACCTGGGATTCTGTCATTTGGGACTTTGCATCATAGCAGCTTAGTTTTCCTGACACACAGTCTTTTGCTACAGGCTAAGATCTAGAAGTCATTACTTTTATTGATTCTAGGTGACCTTGCCCTGATAACCTTAAGCATCTGGAGAAATAGAGCCTGGTCATAGTTGGACCTTGGGAAAGTTAAAGAAAATACTTGAAAGTCAACAGGTGTGTGACAACAGGTGTGTGACTACATTTGATGGACCTGCTCATCACCTCGACTCAGTACCCTCTGAACTTGAATTTCCCTCGGTTTCAATTTACAAGCCACATAATATTTTGTGAGGATTCATAGCATGATACTATAAAAATATTTTTTATAAAGTTATGAATAATCATAGCATTTTTCCTTCCAGTGTTTTTACTTTTAGTCAGCATATTTCAGTAAGAATAAAGGGGGATTGCTTTCTTTCTGCAATAATGGTAATTAATTAATTAGAACATTTCTGGATGATGAAGCTGACATAATCAGGGCTTCTCAAACACGTTTTCCCTCTCACTTTGTGAACATCAAATCTCGGAGGACTGTGGGATGCAGGGGGATCTGGCAGTACAGATGGTGGCTCTCCTGAGATTTAGCACCAGAGTTATCTCGTTGTCAAGAGAAGTCCAGAAGCCCAAATGTAAATGAGAAATGACAAAGTGTCCAAAATTCTGCCTGTGGCATAATTCACCTCTTAATAAAAATTGTGTTCAGCTCTGGCAGGTTTTTCTCTGCTTAACAGCAAGCTTTGCTGACAACGATGCACAGTATTGATTAGAGCCAGTCTGGTAAGCTAGTTGATATCCCAACTCTCTGATGTTTACTCCTTTTAATTAGAGAAAGACTTTGTAAACTAGTCACTCCTATTTTCTCTTTGATTCAAAAGTTACTTGAGAAGGTCAACCTTAGTCAGTCCAAGGGACACGGTTTTCACAGGATGAAAGATGTCTGATTTAGGAGGACAAAATGGTCCTTTTATACTACAGCACACAACTTTTATGACACTGTGGTATGAGTTTGTGTGTGAAGACGAGCAAGGGCCACAGTTGCACAACCCTAAAGTCAACTGAAACTTAAGTCAAAGCCTTGGGATGTGGGATGCTGCTTGGAGGAGGAGCAGCCAATTCTGAGACTCAGTGTGCTAAGAACAATGGATCTTAAGCACCAGAAGCACGTGGCCCTGATGTTCATCAATGGACATCTAAACAAGTGATAAATATTTGTTAACAACCATGCCCTTCAACAGTAGAGATAAATGTTCAATAATAGAACTTCCCCTCTCCTGGCTCTTACATTCTAGTGTAAGAGAAATAGGAAGCAAATTTATAGTTGTGTATATGTTTGTGATATATAAAAACATTTTTGCGTGTGTGCTCACGTGTAACCACTAAGGATTGAATCTAGTGTGTTGGGTGTGGAAGGCAATAGTTCTGCCAAAGAGCTACAGCCTAGCTTCAAAATGGCTTTTAAAGAAATCATACTTTTAGCTGGGCGTGGTGGCGCACGTCTTTAGCCCCAGCACTCAGGACGCAGAGGCAGGCGAATGCTCTGTGAGTTCAAGGCCAGCCTGGTCTATATAGTGAGTTCCAGGCCAGCTGGGAATACAGGGAGAACCCATCTCAAAAAGACCAAAAAAACAAAAGAAATCATAGTCATAAAAGTTAAATAGAAAACAAACAAACAAAACAGAAAGTGCTAGGGTATGCATGTGTTTCACCGTGAAAATTCCATGTGGAGATTAGAATCTGGACAGTGGGAGGTGGCCAAGGTTCTGAGATTTATGTCATACAATATAAACTGGGATGTTCATTGATGTGGGAAGGAGTCCCCTTAGAGTCACAGATGTGGATGTGGATGGGTAGGTGCTAGCCACTCCTGACTCCAACTGATAAGTGTTAGGCAAGAAGTCTTATTCACTTTCTTCTAATGCAGAGCTCTTTGTTCTATAAGAAAAGTAGGATAGTGTTTGTTTAAGGCATTTAGATGAAGGAAGCAGGTACCCCAGGAATGATGAGCAGTTATTTATTAACTTCCTTGTTTCAGACTTTAGGACAAGCCATTTCTGCATCTGTACTTTTGTTTGTTTGTTTTTTTGAGACAAGGTTTCCCTGCATCCCCAGCCTGCACTCAGCACGTAGACCAGGCTGGCCTGGATCCCACAGAGGTCCACCTGCCTCTGCGTCCCAAGTGCTGAGACGAAAGGCATGTGCCACCACACCCAGATGCATTCTCACTTTTAATCTACAACTGTGAGCTTCTAGGAAAATTCTGCTGCCATTTCATGGGGAAAGTTCTGAATGGCTTCACTCTCAGAGAGTGGCATCCTGGAGTTAAGTACAGATTGTTTTCTTTGAAGAACATTCCTCTTTTATTTATTCAGTCAGCAAATTCAATGAGTGTTTTTATATGTCAGCTAGACCCTTGAAGAGAGAGTCATATCTGGATAATGATTTTTTTGGATGGGGTGGGAAATTTTAGACCAAATCTTAAGCAGCAAAAATAGGTGAGATTTTATCAGACTCAACTGTAAAAGCAGATCACAATCTGCAGCTTAGGGAAGAGTGTTTGCAAATTGTCCATTAGGTAAAGAGCTAATGTCCTAAATAGACAAAGAGCTTAAAAACAACAATATCAAGGAAAGAAAGAATTCAGCTAGAAATCCGCAAAGGACCTGACTAGATATTACTGGAAAGAAGGCATATAAATGGCTAAAAGTTATATGAAAACATGTTCAGCATGCCTAATTGTTAAGGAATCATGAATAGGAAATCACTTGACACCTGTCACAGGAATATTATCAAAAAAGGAGATATGACAGTGTTGGCAGAGATGTGTGGGAAGGGGAACTCTTGTATGCTGCTGATATAAGCATAAATTAGTCATCCATGATGGAAAACGGAACAGGGTTCCTCACGGGGCTGAAAATGAGTGTCCCGTGTGATCCAGTCCCGCTGCTGGGGAAGTGGTTGTGTCAATCCACTTTACCATGAATAAAAGGTCATCATAAGCTTCATGTCGGCTCACAGTTCTGGGGGCTTCAGTCCATGATCGATTGGCTCAGTTGCTTCTGATCAGCAGGGGGTTGGCAGAAGCCTGTGGTAGAGAAAATCCTCACCTGTGGTAGGAAATGAAAAAGAGACAGAGCAATGAAAAGCCTATGTTCTACGGTTCCTTTCAGGGGAGCGCACCCAGCGACACTCGCTGACCCTCTGGCTTCTTCAAGTGTTCAGCTTTCTCCAGATACCACTATACTGGAGGCGAGGCCTGAAACTCGTGAGTCTTTGAGGGACATTTAAGGTCAAACCCTCCCGGTGTCCGAGGGATTTGAAGTCAGTGTGTTGAGGTGGTGACTGCACTTCTATGTCCATCATCCATCACAGTAGTTAGATGTTCGTCATCCAAGGTGTCCATCTACGGATGAGTGGGAAGGGATGTTCAGCATGTGTACAAAAACTCAACACGAGTCTGAGATGCAGGATTTGCCATTTGGAAATGCCACATAGAGTGAAATAAGCTCAGCAGTGCCAAAAGACAAGAACGGGAAGGCTCGGTCCATGTGGAATTAAACAAGTTGAGCCCATGCAAGCACAGGGTGAAGCAGCAGCCACGGGACTCCAAGTGGGGGAGGCTCTGAGGAGAAGCTGCTTGGGGCCACATTTTTGTCCAGCAGGAGTGTTTTGGGAACCACATTGCACAGCATGGAAACTAGTTAATAACTATGGATTTCAGCCTATCTCAGGCAGTTTCAAGGGTTTTTCCCATCAAAAGTGCCATTCGAATAACAAGTTATATTAATTAGCTTGATTTAGTCATTTCCCATTGTACACATATAATATCACACTGCATGCGATAGATGTATACAACTATGATATATCAATTTATATGAAAATTAGACATTGGAAGTCAAAAAGAACTGGGCAGGACAAAATGTAATAGACTAATAATGTAATAGAAAGGTCAACACTGCTGTAGTTCCCTCTGAAATCTCAAAGCTGTAGGGATGACAGCCCAAACATAAAAAGTGAGTACTGGTAATTAAAACATTCATGAGGCACCTACCGTGTTCCAGAAACCGTGCGAGGCACTCGACTGATTCACTGAAGCTGGAAGACTCTGACCCATGCATAGTCTGTTCTCATTGGGAGAATTAGACCCTGAGCAAAAACGAGCAAGGCTTGAGGTATCTTTTCAAAGGAAGGTGCAAAGCATCATGGGACCAAGTAAGAGGGGACTGGAGTGAGAACACACAGGCAGAGAAAGTTCTGGTTCTGTGAATAGTGTATTGTTGATGAAGGGAAGGGCTGGGTGGGTTTACGTGCCGGTAAGTGTCTCTGAGAGCCAGGCACTCCAACAGGACAGGAATGAACACTGGAATATTGCTGAGCTCAGTGGCAGGCGGCCATCTGTGACAACTGAAATGCTTTGGTTTTCTCCTGTGGGCAAGCCTTTTGAGCCAAGCAGGTTAAAAGAGATTGGAGAGATCCCTACAG
Organism: Nannospalax galili; assembly: GCF_000622305.1. Classification (NCBI taxonomy): domain Eukaryota; kingdom Metazoa; phylum Chordata; class Mammalia; order Rodentia; family Spalacidae; genus Nannospalax; species Nannospalax galili. The sequence continues at coordinate 6,589,641 of NW_008338533.1, read as the reverse complement.
CAGATTCAAAGAGGGCGGACATTACTGCTTTATTTATCTGTGCAATAAAATCCTCCTTGTGCAACTCAGAATGTGATCTCTAGAGAGCCAAAATTTAAAAAAATTATTATTTTTTTATTTTTTTATTTTATGTTTGAGTGTATTGCCATGTATGTAAGTACACCCCTTCATGCAATGCCCACAGAAGTCACAGAGGGTGTTGGAGTTCCCCACAACTGGAGTTGCAGATGGTTATTAGCCACCTTGTGGGTTCTGGGAATTGAACCCTGGTCCTCTGCAAGAGCAGCCAGTGCTCTTAACCACTGAGCATCTCTCCAGCCCCAAAAGTCATTAAAAATTTTAAATTATTTTTTATTTTATGTGTATGAGTGTATTTCCTGCATGTAGGTAAGTGCACCCGTGCCATGCAATGCCCTTGGAGGACAGAAGAGGCTGTCGGATCCCCTGGAACTGGAGTTGTTAGCTGCCATGTGGGTGCTGGGATTCAAACCTGGGTCTTCTGCAAGAACAACCAGTGCTCTTAACCACTGAGCCATATCTCTAGCCCCTCAGAAGTCAATTTTTTAAAGAAAATATTTATTTTTATTATTCATTTGTGTGTGTGTGTGTGTGTGTGAGAGAGAGAGAGAGAGAGAGAGAGAGAGAGAGAGAGAGAGAGAGAGAGAGACATGTGGACAGAGGCCAGAGGAGGGTGTTCGATGCCCTGTTGCCGGAATTACAGGCAGTTGTGTGATAGGGTTCAGGTACAGGCGACCAGAAACCAAAAGGCTCCTAGGAAGAACTGAGTCAGCCAACCCCCTGCAAGCTGACAAATCTGCTCCAGGAATTGGTGACCCAATGCATTGTGATCACCAGAGTGTGCGCCATAGGCTGACAAACAGGGTTCCCAAGCCCTGTAGCTGCAGTGGGTTCCTAGAACCCTGTAATTGTACAAAACATGTTTTACAGTAGATGTTTTCCTCCGTTAAGTTTCACCAGGTACAGACCCCACACCCTCCCTGAGAAGCCCCAAAATAGCCCCAAACAGCAGAAAAATGTTCTCTTTATCCACATTCTTTTCCTTTTATAAGATGACCCCTGTAGCCATTAAGCTGCTGGTTTCACTCACTCCCGAGCTGAGACCAGCCCGCTAACCCCAAAGTAAGCTCTTGCTTTGCCAGAGTCCTCTCTGTCTTGATAGCCCTGCCACCTTTTTATCTGAAATCGTGAACCACCTCGTTTGGGTCCTCTGGGAAAGCAACAAGCTTTTGTATTAGTTGAGCCACCTCTCCAGCTCCTACAGAGTCAGTTCTTAAAAATACTTTCATAAAAGCCGGGCATGGTGGTGCACGCCTTTAATCCCAGCCCTTGGGAGGCAGAGGCACGCAGATCTCTGTGAGTTCAAGGCCAGCCTGGTCTACATAGTGAATTCCAGGCCAGCTGGGGCTACAGGGAGACTCTGTCTCAAAATAACCTCCCCAAAACACACACATAAGCGCTAACTTTCTCTTTTATGGAGCTGAAATAAATTCTGTCCACTATTAAACACAACATAAAATGGCTTTATACACTTAAAATGTCAAACTCATCTCACCTCTGAAACTACCGAATCCGTCTTTGTCTTCTAGGAAAACGACTTGGTTGGTCTTGTGTTGCAGAGTAAAGGCTCAATTAGAATGTTTAGGGAGAAAGACAGGGACACTTCAGTCCTTGCATGTAAAAGCTGCCCGCTGTGTTGGAGCAGATGGTCTGGTTAGTTCCCTTCCAAACCTAAGTGTGTAACACATGCATGATGCATTTGACCACAGCAATAAATTGCATATGTTTGAAATATTTTTTCTTTCTATAATAAAAGAAATAAAAATAACTCCAATAAAAACAAAAGAAAGTTGTTTAAGCACATGACATTGGGGCTTCTCCTGTGTCTCCAACTGGCAGGGATCGCTCCCAGTCCTGCTCCAGGTAAGGCAGGCATCATCCACCTTCTCCTTTTAAGTACATCAGGATTGCTTTATTGTCAAGATGCTTGGCAAAATACTTCTCTTTTATGAGTAATCTAGATCCGTCAAACTGTCTGGTTCCACACCAGTCACTGCTGTATAGTTTATCTGGTGACAGTGACTGCCGATAAAATAATGCTGTAAAATATTCCAGTGCAAGGAGGCTAATTCCATGTGGGTTAATAAAGCCACTGTGATTCATCTTGCCCAGGAGCATGCTTTTTATGCTGGGCATCTTTCAGGTGGATGTACAAATACCAGACTGAGCTTAGCTGGAATTTATGCCGTATGTAGGTAAGTCTTTACTTAATTTATGTATTTACTTTCTTTCAGACCTACATTTAGATATATGTAGGTTTCTTCCTGGGATGATGGAGTATATCCAGGGGTGAATTCTGAACAGATTTTAGAACCCACGTAATAAAACAGAGGCAAAAGGCAAGGCTGGCAGCTGCGGGGCTTGCTTTATTGTGGCTGCTCTCTGAATGCACGCAAAGCAGAAGGCGAACCCAAGCCCGTGGTGAGCATTTAAACAGGCTTTTTGAGAACCCTGCTCATGAGTGTCTTAATGACCTCAGTTCAAGCCAAGAGCAATAAATGTCTCGGAAAGAGGCTGCTAATTGAAAAGACCAGTGATTTCAGAGGGATTAATATCACTGCCAGGCTGGGCTTGCTCTCTCCCCCTTTTAATTTAGCCTTCTGTTTTAATTTACAAACAGCCATGTAGATTGGAGTGTTAGGAGGCAGGGGCAGGCATGGTGGATGGAGCATAGCTGTGGCCAGAGTTAAACACTAAGATTGGAGGATCTAGTCTCTGACCTGCATCTGTAAACTGGGTGTTCTAGCTTGAGAACTGCTGAGGTGTTGCTATAAAGAACCTTATCTAATGGGCCAGGAAGTGCCCCCATGTAGCATAAGATAAAAGTAAAGTGAATAGATAAAAATAAATAAATGAACAAAGGCAGCTGTGGTTATCTGCAGAAGACCTGCTCGAGCTTGGGCCTGTGACCATTCCATGTGGATGGGGAGGGGCTCAAGAGGCCCCACCCCACTGTGGGGAGCTGTAGGCAGTTGGTGGTTGCTAGGGAGGAAGGTCATTTTCTTCAGTGGTGAAGCCATAGGTAAGTGGTCCAGGCTTCCTAAATCTGCTCCCCCCATCTATGCTTATGCAAACAACTCTGATTAAGCTCAGTGGGTCAACACAAAACAAAGCCAACCAAACAAAAGAACAAGGAATGAAAACAGGATGGGGGAGAACTTGTTGGGAAGAAGAAAGTGTTCATCAGGAGTGGGAGGAGGAGATGGGTCAGTGGGGATGAATGCCATTGAAACACAGTATATAAATATATGGAAGTTTCAAAGTTAAGTTGAAAATCCTTTCATCACTAGAAAGCTTAAATGGTGTTCTGTGCTCAGGTTTCCCAGTTCAGTTGAGCTGTGGTGACTTTGGTTGTTCTGAGCAATCAGTTGCTCTAGCACAGACCTTTACCAGCAGTCCCAGTTCTTCCCTCTGGAGACCCCACTGCATCTCTAGTCCTCAAGTGACTCACCAGCACTCCTTCCCAATCCGGCCGAAGGGGCAGAAGATGCCAGTATTAGAGAGACGGAGGACTTAGCAGAGGTGTTCCTCCCATGGCTTCTGCTCAGGTACCAGCATAAGATGCTGTTGAAAACACCTCTCAGACCATCCCACGCTAACCTGGGGCAATAATACCTTACTGTTTGTGATGGATGGTCTCCATTGTCAACCTGTTGGGACTTAGAAGCAAACCAGGAGATGTCACTGTCACTGAAATGTGTCTGTGAGGGCATTGCCAGGGAGGCTTGACCCAGTAGACCTTTGGTGGGAATGGTGGTGCTGTTTTATGGGCTGGAATCCCAGGCTGAATAGAACGGAGGAAGTGAGCTCAGCACCAGCTTTCATCACTCTCTGCTTCCTGACTGAAGGTGCCACGTGACCGCCCACCCCATGCTCCTGTTGCTTTCCCTGCTGTGAAGAACTATGCCACCTCCAGTCATAGGCCCAGGTCAACTCTTTCTTTCCTAAGTTGTTTTGTGAGGCATAATTGAACAATGAGAAAATACCCACTATACTCATGAGTGGGCTTCTGCAGTGCTCATCCGTGGGATTCCCCACTTAGTGATATTTTAGCCGCACACACTCAGGCAGACTCGCTGTGTGCCCGTAGACACCGTGGAAAGGAAGACTTTTCACCTAGACTTGCACAGGTAGCCGGTGCACTGTTCCTGTGTGGCCAGTGCTAAACTGAGGCAGATCCTCTATCACGTCTGACTCTGTTTTTCTCTTTGGGAACACAGGCCGCTTTTCTAGAAAATGCTGTCAAAGAGGCCCAATGAGAGAGTCTCTGGACGGGTTTATACCCCACCCCTGGGGCCCTCTCATCCTCTATGGACGCACACAACTGCACCTTACTTTACAGCAGTTCTCTGGATACCTGGCTACACAGGGTGGATCATCTTTGAAAGACGCACACGAAGCTTGTTCTTTATTTCCCTCGAATGTGGTTATCTGCTTAGTGTTAAACACCAGTTGCTCAGATGTTTTTTGATGAACCAGAAGAAGCACAACACAAAGACTGTCTTTATAGATGAAGAAAGAAAAGAACTTGAACTTCTTTCAGTTAAAAAAAAGTTCTAAGCAAGCCCCATAGACTTCCCCACTGTACAGGGAATTTGTGTTTCTGATTCTACTGTTGTTATTCCCAAGTTCACCCCTGAGCAGTGCAGCTCTGTTTAAGATCTGATTCTAGAGCCGCTGTTCTTTTCTTGGCTAAGGCTTTCTTTCCTTCTTTCCTCATGTCCTGGGTTCCCGGGTCTCAGGGCTGATGCTCGAATATGCACATAAAGAAAACAGGCGTGAATCAGTATACACATATAGAGTTAAACATAATGTCTCTGCTTTCGGGATTTAAAGTCTTCAGTCTACATAAGAGATAGTCTTTGCCTCTTACTGTCTGACTGCATTGTGGAGCTCAAAGGCCACATCCTGATCATGTGGTCCGCAGGAAGATATTCAACATTGTAGAGTTTATGGTTTTGCTATTTTAGATTTGACACTCCTTTTATATTTTGGTTTCTTCCAAATGTTCCTTCAGTCTCTCCTGTATTTTCATTTTCAATCCACTGTTAAGTTCCAGGTCTTTCTCCTCTCTTGTGTGTGTTACTGCAGTCCCATCCTGACCGGCTCCTCTCCATCCTCTCTGTGTGTTACTGCAGTCCCATCCTGACCGGCTCCTCTCCATCCTCTCTCTGTGTTACTGCAATCCCATCCTGACCGGCTCCTTCTCTCCATCCTCTTTGTGTGTTACTGCAATCCCATCCTGACCAGCTCCTCTCCATCCTCTCTGTGTGTTACTGCAGTCCCATCCTGACCGGCTCCTCTCCATCCTCTCTGTGTGTGTTACTGCAATCCCATCCTGACCGGCTCCTTCTCTCCATCCTCTCTGTGTGTTACTGCAATCCCATCCTGACCGGCTCCTCTCCATCCTCTCTCTGTGTGTTACTGCAGTCCCATCCTGACTGGCTCCTTCGCTCCAGTTTTAACTCCTCTCCAATCCACGCTGTGTATTGCAGTGAGCAGTTGGTCAAAGGTTCTCACGTGAACACAGTCTCATTTTCTTCTTCAGTTGTCCCCGGTGTTCTTAGACAGACTAGTCCACCACCTCAGCAGGGTTACCTCCTCACCTCAGCAGGGTTACCTCCACACCTCAGCAGGGGTACCTCCACTCTCCTAGCAGGGTTACCTCCACACCTCAGCAGGGTTGCCTCCTCACCTCAGCAGGGTTACCTCCACACCCCAGCAGGGGTACCTCCACTCTCCTAGCAGGGTTACCTCCACACCTCAGCAGGGTTGCCTCCTCACCTCAGCAGGGTTACCTCCACACCCCAGCAGGGGTACCTCCACTCTCCTAGCAGGGTTACCTCCACACCTCAGCAGGGTTGCCTCCTCACCTCAGCAGGGTTACCTCCACACCCCAGCAGGGGTACCTCCACTCTCCTAGCAGGGTTACCTCCACACCTCAGCAGGGTTGCCTCCTCACCTCAGCAGGGTTACCTCCACACCCCAGCAGGGGTACCTCCACTCTCCTAGCAGGGTTACCTCCACACCTCAGCAGGGTTGCCTCCTCACCTCAGCAGGGTTACCTCCACACCCCAGCAGGGGTACCTCCACTCTCCTAGCAGGGTTACCTCCACACCTCAGCAGGGTTGCCTCCTCACCTCAGCAGGGTTACCTCCACACCCCAGCAGGGGTACCTCCACTCTCCTAGCAGGGTTACCTCCACACCTCAGCAGGGTTGCCTCCTCACCTCAGCAGGGTTACCTCCACACCCCAGCAGGGGTACCTCCACTCTCCTAGCAGGGTTACCTCCACACCTCAGCAGGGTTGCCTCCTCACCTCAGCAGGGTTACCTCCACACCCCAGCAGGGGTACCTCCACTCTCCTAGCAGGGTTACCTCCACACCTCAGCAGGGTTGCCTCCTCACCTCAGCAGGGTTACCTCCACACCCCAGCAGGGGTACCTCCACTCTCCTAGCAGGGTTACCTCCACACCTCAGCAGGGTTGCCTCCTCACCTCAGCAGGGTTACCTCCACACCCCAGCAGGGGTACCTCCACTCTCCTAGCAGGGTTACCTCCACACCTCAGCAGGGTTGCCTCCTCACCTCAGCAGGGTTACCTCCACACCCCAGCAGGGGTACCTCCACTCTCCTAGCAGGGTTACCTCCACACCTCAGCAGGGTTGCCTCCTCACCTCAGCAGGGTTACCTCCACACCCCAGCAGGGGTACCTCCACTCTCCTAGCAGGGTTACCTCCACACCTCAGCAGGGTTGCCTCCTCACCTCAGCAGGGTTACCTCCACACCCCAGCAGGGGTACCTCCACTCTCCTAGCAGGGTTACCTCCACACCTCAGCAGGGTTGCCTCCTCACCTCAGCAGGGTTACCTCCACACCCCAGCAGGGGTACCTCCACTCTCCTAGCAGGGTTACCTCCACACCTCAGCAGGGTTGCCTCCTCACCTCAGCAGGGTTACCTCCACACCCCAGCAGGGGTACCTCCACTCTCCTAGCAGGGTTACCTCCACACCTCAGCAGGGTTGCCTCCTCACCTCAGCAGGGTTACCTCCACACCCCAGCAGGGGTACCTCCACTCTCCTAGCAGGGTTACCTCCACACCTCAGCAGGGTTGCCTCCTCACCTCAGCAGGGTTACCTCCACACCCCAGCAGGGGTACCTCCACTCTCCTAGCAGGGTTACCTCCACACCTCAGCAGGGTTGCCTCCTCACCTCAGCAGGGTTACCTCCACACCCCAGCAGGGGTACCTCCACTCTCCTAGCAGGGTTACCTCCACACCTCAGCAGGGTTGCCTCCTCACCTCAGCAGGGTTACCTCCACACCCCAGCAGGGGTACCTCCACTCTCCTAGCAGGGTTACCTCCACACCTCAGCAGGGTTGCCTCCTCACCTCAGCAGGGTTACCTCCACACCCCAGCAGGGGTACCTCCACTCTCCTAGCAGGGTTACCTCCACACCTCAGCAGGGTTGCCTCCTCACCTCAGCAGGGTTACCTCCACACCCCAGCAGGGGTACCTCCACTCTCCTAGCAGGGTTACCTCCACACCTCAGCAGGGTTGCCTCCTCACCTCAGCAGGGTTACCTCCACACCCCAGCAGGGGTACCTCCACTCTCCTAGCAGGGTTACCTCCACACCTCAGCAGGGTTGCCTCCTCACCTCAGCAGGGTTACCTCCACACCCCAGCAGGGGTACCTCCACTCTCCTAGCAGGGTTACCTCCACACCTCAGCAGGGTTGCCTCCTCACCTCAGCAGGGTTACCTCCACACCCCAGCAGGGGTACCTCCACTCTCCTAGCAGGGTTACCTCCACACCTCAGCAGGGTTGCCTCCTCACCTCAGCAGGGTTACCTCCACACCCCAGCAGGGGTACCTCCACTCTCCTAGCAGGGTTACCTCCACACCTCAGCAGGGTTGCCTCCTCACCTCAGCAGGGTTACCTCCACACCCCAGCAGGGGTACCTCCACTCTCCTAGCAGGGTTACCTCCACACCTCAGCAGGGTTGCCTCCTCACCTCAGCAGGGTTACCTCCACACCCCAGCAGGGGTACCTCCACTCTCCTAGCAGGGTTACCTCCACACCTCAGCAGGGTTGCCTCCTCACCTCAGCAGGGTTACCTCCACACCCCAGCAGGGGTACCTCCACTCTCCTAGCAGGGTTACCTCCACACCTCAGCAGGGTTGCCTCCTCACCTCAGCAGGGTTACCTCCACACCCCAGCAGGGGTACCTCCACTCTCCTAGCAGGGTTACCTCCACACCTCAGCAGGGTTGCCTCCTCACCTCAGCAGGGTTACCTCCACACCCCAGCAGGGGTACCTCCACTCTCCTAGCAGGGTTACCTCCACACCTCAGCAGGGTTGCCTCCTCACCTCAGCAGGGTTACCTCCACACCCCAGCAGGGGTACCTCCACTCTCCTAGCAGGGTTACCTCCACACCTCAGCAGGGTTGCCTCCTCACCTCAGCAGGGTTACCTCCACACCCCAGCAGGGGTACCTCCACTCTCCTAGCAGGGTTACCTCCACACCTCAGCAGGGTTGCCTCCTCACCTCAGCAGGGTTACCTCCACACCCCAGCAGGGGTACCTCCACTCTCCTAGCAGGGTTACCTCCACACCTCAGCAGGGTTGCCTCCTCACCTCAGCAGGGTTACCTCCACACCCCAGCAGGGGTACCTCCACTCTCCTAGCAGGGTTACCTCCACACCTCAGCAGGGTTGCCTCCTCACCTCAGCAGGGTTACCTCCACACCCCAGCAGGGGTACCTCCACTCTCCTAGCAGGGTTACCTCCACACCTCAGCAGGGTTGCCTCCTCACCTCAGCAGGGTTACCTCCACACCCCAGCAGGGGTACCTCCACTCTCCTAGCAGGGTTACCTCCACACCTCAGCAGGGTTGCCTCCTCACCTCAGCAGGGTTACCTCCACACCCCAGCAGGGGTACCTCCACTCTCCTAGCAGGGTTACCTCCACACCTCAGCAGGGTTGCCTCCTCACCTCAGCAGGGTTACCTCCACACCCCAGCAGGGGTACCTCCACTCTCCTAGCAGGGTTACCTCCACACCTCAGCAGGGTTGCCTCCTCACCTCAGCAGGGTTACCTCCACACCCCAGCAGGGGTACCTCCACTCTCCTAGCAGGGTTACCTCCACACCTCAGCAGGGTTGCCTCCTCACCTCAGCAGGGTTACCTCCACACCCCAGCAGGGGTACCTCCACTCTCCTAGCAGGGTTACCTCCACACCTCAGCAGGGTTGCCTCCTCACCTCAGCAGGGTTACCTCCACACCCCAGCAGGGGTACCTCCACTCTCCTAGCAGGGTTACCTCCACACCTCAGCAGGGTTGCCTCCTCACCTCAGCAGGGTTACCTCCACACCCCAGCAGGGGTACCTCCACTCTCCTAGCAGGGTTACCTCCACACCTCAGCAGGGTTGCCTCCTCACCTCAGCAGGGTTACCTCCACACCCCAGCAGGGGTACCTCCACTCTCCTAGCAGGGTTACCTCCACACCTCAGCAGGGTTGCCTCCTCACCTCAGCAGGGTTACCTCCACACCCCAGCAGGGGTACCTCCACTCTCCTAGCAGGGTTACCTCCACACCTCAGCAGGGTTGCCTCCTCACCTCAGCAGGGTTACCTCCACACCCCAGCAGGGGTACCTCCACTCTCCTAGCAGGGTTACCTCCACACCTCAGCAGGGTTGCCTCCTCACCTCAGCAGGGTTACCTCCACACCCCAGCAGGGGTACCTCCACTCTCCTAGCAGGGTTACCTCCACACCTCAGCAGGGTTGCCTCCACTATCTCAGCAGGGTTACCTCCACTCTCTCAGCAGGGTTACCTCCACACCTCAGCAGGGTTACCAGCCCTACCCTAGCTTTGGTTCACATTGCACCTGATTGAATTTTCTATTGCTTTTAGAATGCGCTCTCTGAGACTCTATCATGTCTTACTTTAGCAGCTGTATGTTTCCTCCATGAAATTATCCCCCTTTTTCCTTTCATACTCACTATTTTGGTCTCAGCTTGACTGATTCTTTTCACAATTCTTGTTCTCTCTCTCTCTCTCTCTCTCTCTCTCTCCTCTCCTTCCCTTCCCTTCCCTTTTTCCTTCCCTCCCCCCTTCCCCCTTTCCCCTCCCCCCTTCCCTCCCCTCCCTCCCCTCCCCTTTCTGCATTTGCCTCTTGAGTCCTGGGATTAAAGGTGTGCGCCAACGTGCCGGGCCTTTCAGAGAACTTTCAAAAGCATTATTTATGAAGACACTACAGGATGAGCTACTTACTAGGAGACCATAGATCCTGATTCACAATCTCTAGACCCCATTTCTCTCTTGTGACCGTTTTTATCATCACATTGGTGCTCTATAGCTCAGACTGACCAACATGTTTGACATGACAAGTGGGCCACTTTCTGGTCTGTTATATGACTGAGAGTTCATCTGTAGAGTCAAAGGCAGCTCAAAGCCAGTAGGACAATATTGGGAACTAGAAAGGCAAAGGGACTTGTTTCCCTTTTCTGACGATATCAAGGCATAACTGATAAACAGAAATGGTATGTGTTCAAGGTACTTTATGTGATTGATGTGCACACATGTCATAAAATTATGAGCACAGTGAACGTAGCCCATTCTTTGTTACACAATACCCTTGTGTGTGTGTGGGGGGGTGAAGACATATAAAATACATATTCAGCAAATTTCCAGTAACTAATCACATGCTCACCCGAACATCCCCACAGCATCTTCCTCTTACTTTAACCACTTTTTCCTTCTGACAAGTAGCTGTAACTCAGACCTGTGTCTCATTCAGCTCAACCATTTACTATCAGGGCAACTTTGACACAACTTTTAAATTCCAAGATTTCTAGTTTTGTTATCTACAGAAATAGAATAATTATTCTCATCTTACTGGCCAGTGTTATTGTACAAGTTAAAAGTGTACAAGTTAAAGCCTATTTTTTGCCAGTGCTGGGACTTGAAACCAGGGCCTTGTGCATGCTAAGGGTGTACTCTAACACAAGTAAACCTCTGGTCACGAAAGCCCCTTTTCAATCCCAGAGTGCAATGAACAGGAAGGGGGAAATTCTTGGCTCACACAGTATTTCCATGGCTTCTAGAATATGGATTGAGCAGTGAACAACTGTCTTTCATGAATTCTGTGGAACATGATAATAAATCATAAATAATCACAAAACATTGTCTCAGTAGGTAAATTTGCCTCCCACAAATGCCTTTTGTGTGGCCAAATGTCTTTTACCCAAATGTCTCACAACATTTTGCAAATAGATTCTGTATGGCACACACCAAAATCATCCCATCCCATCCCCGTGATTCCTACAATGCCGCCTTTCTAAAGAAACTGTTGCTTAGAACCCAGGCTATCGTCATCAGAACAGCAGCTAGAGAGCATTTTCACCTCTGTGAAAATGACTGCAGCAGCAGCCAGCTAACACCAGACCAACTCTTTCATCAAGAATCTTGTTCCAGGTGGCAGAAAAGCTTCCAGAAGCACAAAACAGCTTTTTGAAAAAGTCTGTGTTTATCTTTGTTGCATGATAGAGTTTTGGGGCTGGAGTACAGGCAATAGTCAAGCGGATGAACAAAGCGACACCCAAGATACACAGCAGCAAGGGGCCTTCACTTTACCTGGAGGGAGGACCCTGTGAACCTAAGGTCAGGAGCACTCAAGGGCAGAGCTCGATGGTGAGTGATGTCACACACAGGGGCAGCGGAGCCTTTCATTTAAATTACATTCTTGCTTCCTGGTGCTTTTTCAAGATAAAATATTCCCAAGGTAAACATATACACACAAACAAAAGCAAAAGTTCAAAACAATGTTTCCCTGTGCAGAAAAGTAGGAAGTAAGTGTGAGGGAAACACAGGCATTTCTGACTAGCATTTCCTTGTGGGTTCCTCCTCCTCTCAATTCCCAGGGCTTACGTCTGTCTTCGAGCTCTACTGTGCTGCTTGCCAGTGGACCTTGAGGAAGAGGTAATTTAGGGTAACCAGTCTTAACACTGCATACATATAAGAATCACCTGTGTGCTAGTTAATGCTCAGATGGCTGGATTAGTTTGGTCCTATCTCTACAGCTTCTGAATAGAAAGGTCAGGGTCTCAGAAATTTCAGTTCTAACATGTTCCCAGATGTTCCTGATGCTCCTGGTCTGGGTACCACACCTTCGAACTACTGGCTTACATGCCAGTTGGCAAACCATGTCTGTTTTTGTGTTGAGGCAGGGGCGATCAGTGTCTACCTGTGGTGGACTGACCATGACTGTTCTTAGTAATTTTGATGAGAGTTCCAGTTCTAGAGGTATAAATTACAACCCTTCAGGCAATCAGATCAGAGCACTGGACAGTGGGATGGTCAGCCTCAGCTGTCAACTTCATAAGATCTAGAGTCTGTGGACAAGAGGCCTCTGGGCATTCGTATGGGGGATTACCTTGAATAGGTTAACCGAGGTGGGAAGACCCACGCATTGTGGTTAGCGCCACTCTCTGGGCTGAGATCTTGCACAAGCATTCTTTCCTTCTGTTTCCCGACTATGGATATAATATAACAAGTTTCCTCAACCTCCTGTCACTTAAACAAACCCTTCCTTAAGTTGCTTCTCCCAGGGTATTTTGTCAAAGAAATAGGAAAATAACTAAGAGACTCATCTGAGAGCAAGATACAAGTCACAGGTTGTAGCTGAGCGGGCTCTTCAACCGAGTCAAAAGGCTGTCTGCTGTGCACTTGCTACTTTATGTCAGTAATGGAATATTCTCCTTTGAGGCCTTCATCCAAGGACCTTACAGATTTTCCTTTTTTTTCCTTTTTATATTTATTTATTTATTTATTTATTTATTTTATTTATTTATTTTTATTTATTTATTTGTCTTTTTGAGACAGGGTCTCCCTGTAGCTCCAGCTGTCCTGGAACTCACTATGTAGACCAGGCTGGACTTGAATTCACAGAGATCCGCCTGCCTCTGCCTCCCGAGTGCTGGGGTTAAAGGTGTGCGCCACCACTCACGGTTTTTGTATTGTTCTACATTCCTAGTCCCACTTAGAGATGTTTATAGCTCTCATTTTGATCACATGCTTTGTTTACAACCTGGAAGTTTCCTGTTTGATTAAAGCCCTACCTTCCACCTTTTTACCTGTCTGTCAATTCCTACCCCCAATATCAGCCTAGAGCAATTTTCAATCTTGAATTTGTTAATACACAGTCCATCTCTTCTCTCCCCTGGGCTAGGCAGAGAACTTCAAAAGACATAGCAATACTGTAGACAGTGGGGAATGGAAAAACATGAGAATCCATTAGACCAAAGGTTTTCAAACTTTATTTTTAAATTTTATTTATTATTTTTATTTTCTATGTATGCGTATACTGCCTGCGTGTAGGTAAATGCACCCGTGTCATGCAATGCCCACGGAGGTCAGAAGATGCTGTCGGATACCCTGGGACTGGAGTTATGGACAGTTGTTAGCTGCCATGTGGGTGCTGGGTTTCCAACTTGGGTCTTCTGCAAGAACAACCAGTGTTCTTAACCACTGAGCCATCTCTCCAGCCCCCAAGACTAAATCCAGGGCCCCACACATGGTAGCCAGTAGCTGTACACCTGAGTAATATATCCAGTGATAAGAGATATCAAACATTTGAAGAGGAAACTTTTATTCAGATTCAGTCTTTTTCAGGCCTGCAGTAGTACAAAGCAGGTGAATTTGAAACTCCTGTGACAAACGTCAGAAAAACCCGAGGCTAGCTCAGACAGGGCTGACAACGGAAGCTCCAAGGCTAGCTCAGACAGGGCTGACAACGGAAGCTCCAAGGCTAGCTCAGACAGGGCTGACAACGGAAGCTCCAAGGCTAGCTCAGACAGGGCTGACAACGGAAGCTCCAAGGCTAGCTCAGACAGGGCTGACAACGGAAGCCTTGTAATCTCCGTAGTCTGCAGCGGGCAGAGCTCTTACCAATATCCTAGGGAAAGGAGGACCTAGGGAAAATATGAAGTCAGTGTGATGAGCTCCTTGAACAAGGTTCAGGCCTTTTCACGCTTGATTAGGTTCAGAGAGTAGAAGTTTGTTTGCCACTTTCTTGTGAGTGCAACGTCACTGTCCCCAGGGATTCCTACATGGAAGTCAGACTCCGCAGGAAGAAGAACAGCAAAATCAGAAGTCGTGCTGTAGCCTCGGTGGGCCTTGAGCCTGCAATGTCACTCAGGCTGTTCTCAGAATTGCATAACTTCTCCCTCAGCCTGTGGAGCTGGGACTACACCAGGCTAGAATTCATTTATTTATTGTTTTTAATTTCGATACAATTTTTCCTGATTCTAGAATTTCATGTGATGGGTTTTGATTACATTGAGAACCTCTCCTACCTCTCTAGCCTCACCCCAGTCCCCTCCCCCATCTCATGTCCTCCATTATTGTCTATCCTTTTATCTATTTTGGTTTTAATTTTTTAGAAGCCTATTGATTCCAATCTGTGCCTCCCAAGTGCTCCTTCAAGTAAGTCCTGGAGTCTAGTCAACCTAGAAGGTATCATGCCAGTAAGGGAAACTGACTCTCCTTTCCCCAGCATCCATCACTTGTCAATAGATTCTCAGCTGGGGCTGGGGCTTCCTGCCCACCTCCCCCATCCATACTGGGCCCCTGTCCGGCTTGAGTTTGTACAGGTCTTGTGCATGCTGTCATAAGTGCTGTGGGTTCATATGCCCATCTACCTCTTGGTGTCCAGAGGGGAATAATAGATAAAATATATTTTTAATTGACAAATTATTCTGTGTATGTAAGGGGCACACTGAGCTATTTGGGGTATTTTGATAAATACATGTAGTAAGGAATAATTAAATCGAAATAACACAGAACACCACCCAAAGTAGATTTTTCAAATGTTGGAGTGAAGCAGCATGTCTTCTGCTTGAAATCCAGCACAGGGATGTTCTGAACTGACAAAAGTTTTGATAAATTCATAAAAGAGAAAAATATTCCCATTAAAAGGAAAAGAATTAAGTTTTATTCAAAATAAAACTGAAGGGTTGGAGAAATGAAAATACTTGAAACAGAAACGGTAAAATCAATGTTACCTAAACACACAGACTCTTGTGTCTTTACAAAGCCTTTCCTGTGAACTCATTCCAGAGTAGACACCCTTAGCAGCTCCTCAGTTCAAACAGCTTAGATGGATATAGGTGATCTGTGGATGTTTCTTACCAGTAACTTCTTTTAAACTTGTCAAAATCATCTTTTAATTCTGTGGGAAAACTACCAAACGCTGTGTGACTCAACAAAACATTTGCTCTGAGCGTGTGTGTTTTAAAACCACTTCTCCAACAGTCCACTCTTTTATCAACCACTCTGCTTTGTTTACCTGAACATCAACACCTGCCTTGTTACCTTGACAAATGTCTCCCCAGTGCTCAAAACGCAAAACTCCAAACCCAGCTAAGACCTCTTCCCCGAGACGCCTTCTTCCAAGTATTGCTTGGAACCCTAAACAGGCACTTAAAAGAGAGTTCAAGAATGCAAATTTCTTGGAAACTTGGACTTGGAGCATTGTCCCAATTGGAATCTCAAATTTAGAGGCGACATAAAAACAGGACCACTATGGAAATATTGCTTAGTTACAAATGCCCCAGGAAAGAGGGGAGAAGAGGGTTGCTAGCCCACAGCTCCGGAAGCTGGAAATCTAGTTGAGCAAATGAGCAGCCTGGAGACTGGAGGCCACCAGATGGACGTGGCTGCCTGGCTCTTGGTGGCTCTTCATTCCACGGGCAGAGCCTTTGAGTTGCCGTACTTGTCAGTTTGGTTTGTACTTTGCTTCAGGCTTGCTGAACTGTTGATCCAGGATTCATGGAATGCAGTTCTCTCTATGACCAAAGCTTCTTTTTCTTTCAGGGTGGCGTGTGTGAGTTTTGCCCTGAAACAGAACAGTCTCCGTCTACAGTGCATACCACCTAGCAGATCGAGTGCTTCTGCATCTCTGCTGTTTTGGAAATAGATTCTTCTTCCCTGTCTCTGTAGTGCCATCAGAACTTACTACCTTTTCTTCTTTTAATCTATGACACCTTCAAATCAGGCACCATGGCTCATTCATTTTCATATTGTCAACATTAAACGTAGTCCTTGACCTTTAGTAGATATTCAATCAATATGCGTTGGCAGAATGAACAAACGCAGTCGTCATTCTGTAACAAATTTGACTTTTGAGGAATAATAATCATAAGGGCTTATCATCAATCAGAATGAAGTCTCATGATTCAGACAAGTGAGAGAAGGCTTTTAGAAGTGCGTGCCCTTTGTCTCTAAAGGTTTTCGGTTGCTTGATAGAGTTCCTGAGGTCTGCTCAGTTGTTTTTCCAGTTCCCATGGAAGAGTGCAGCATGTCACTGTTATCTGTGAAGCCTCGCCCCCATCCTTCAGGTACACAACCTGCTTCTCCACAGAACACTGGGGAGCTATGCAGTAAGGAGCCCTCAGTGACCGCAGAGGTGGTAGGCTGGCAAGCCCGTTTCCTTTTGTCTCCATTAAAATAACTGATGTGGAGGTAAATTTCTTTCCAACAGAGGCATCATTTGCATCAATTTTCTTGTCTCATTTGGATATAGACTGGGACATTCCTGATTCCTTTGACCTTAGGCAGGTTGTAAGCAAATAAAAGTGTCTGCTTTCTACTTGATAACAGATCCTGGCCAGCCCCTTTCCCTCCCCTTCTTTCTCTGCTCCTTTTATTGCTGTTGTTTATATTTATTATAGTGTAATATGCATGTAGATATTTCTCCATGTTGGTACTAGAAAGATGGCTCAGCAGTTAAGACACTGTACTGCCCTAGCAGAGGGTCCCTGGCAACCAACCATGTGGGTGGCTCACAATAGCGTTTAATGTCAGCTCTAGGGGATCCGCTGTACTCCTCTGGCCTCTGTGGGGACTTCACTCGTGCACAATACCCCCCTGCTACATGAACACATGATTAAAATAAGAGTAAAATCTTTAAAAAGGGAGATGTCTCCATTAAGTACAGAGCACGAAGATGTTCTGTAGAGTGGATATACTCCTGAACCCAGCATCTGTACTGCAACCCCATCCCCAATGGACCAGAATTTTTACTTCCACCTGCCTCCTTCCACCTGGCTTCATGTTTGATGTGAGTGGAACCACATACTACATGCCTGTGCTCTGTCTGGTTTCTTTTGCTATTGATTCTCCCTCACTCTGCTCATGACTGTATAGGAAAACCTTGAGCAGGGGTCTACCCACGGTGGTGTGCTGTGATTTGTTTGTGATCCTTGATCTCTAGCATTCTTTGTGTGAAAACATCACACTTAGTTTATCCAGTTCTGCTGCTGATGAGTCCGCTCTGAGTAATATTGTTATGAACACTGTTGCTCCATCTTTCTGACTCCTGATTTTCTTTCACT
Organism: Nannospalax galili; assembly: GCF_000622305.1. NCBI lineage: Eukaryota > Metazoa > Chordata > Mammalia > Rodentia > Spalacidae > Nannospalax > Nannospalax galili. The sequence goes on along the minus strand of NW_008338533.1, from coordinate 6,572,175 downwards.
TTATTTGAAGTCCCCCTAAAGGTCCAAGCACTTTGAGTGACTGTAATAACCACTGGAAGGAACATGCTCGACGAATCTCCTGGGTGAAGCACACTGCTTAAGGAAACAAATGTTCCAGTATCTGTCTCTCAGCCAGGGAGAAAATGGCTCTGAACCCAGACTCAAATAGGCCACTGGAGGATTCTGCTGCACCACTATCACCCGTGGAGAGGATGTACAAAGTGATAAGAGACCAAGCCAAATTATCTGTGCTTCAAAAGTCAGGAGGAATGTGACAGCTAAGAAAGAAAGGGACTTGAGATAAGGGGGTGCTCTGGCTCTGTGCACTTGGCCTGCTTGCTACAGGACACCAGGCTAAGCTGCCCTCCCATCTCCATCTCTAGCCAATGCCAACATGTGTGCACATCAAACAGGTGCCTGCAAAACCTAACCAAAGCTTATAAGGAGTAACTTGGAAGTGCCATCATATTTTACCTATCAAGAGTCTCTCTCACTCAGCGTCTTCTCCTTCAAACTGTTTAAGAACTCATCTATGCGTCCCCCCACCTCCTCTTTCTTCTTGAAAAATAATTGTTCACAATATTATTTCCAATTAAATGTGAGGTTAGGTGGGTATAGGGTCGAATCCTTCATTTGAAACCCACAGGCATACTTTTCAAATGCAGGTACTGGGCTCCATCCCATAAAATGGGGTTAAGACCTTAGAGTCTCAATGACACTGAGACTGTCACTAGCCCACCCTTGAGTTTCCTAGGACCACCAGTGACACACCCTGTGGATATACAGGACTATCACTGGCTCGTCTTTGGGGTTCCTACTCTCCTGATGTGGAACTTCTGGCCCCTCACTGAGTAGGAGTCTCCTGGTAACCACAGCAACACTCTCCATTCAAGGATGATATGAGCCATCTACTTAAGTACGACAGAGAGAAACAAGGAAGCTAAATTTAACAATATATTTTGTCTAGTGCACTATGTCCTAAATGTTTCAATATGTAATTAATGAACAGTTTACCAAGATAATTCACATTTTTATTCATAAAGGAGTGTGAAGTTGGGGGTTATTTTCTGTTAACAGAACACCTCAATTCAGGTTAATTACATCTCAATTTCTCTTGGTTACTGTCCTGGAGGGCAGACAGAAATAATCTAATAAATAGTCTATATAGCCAGAAAACAACAATGAAATAAATTAAAATTATTGAATAAATATGTAAATAACTAAAAGTAGTTTCCTTATGTTCCATTTTTATTATTTGCCCTCTATGTCCCCCTTCCTTCCTCCCTCCCTCCCCATGCCCCCCCCTCCTTCCTTCCTTCCTTCCTTCCTTCCTCCTTCCCTCCTTCCCTCCCTCCCTCCTTCCCTCCCTCCCCCAGAGACATAGAAGAGAAGAAAAGATAGAGGAAAGAAGAAGGAAAGGGAGGAAGGGAGGGAGGGAGGGAGGGAGGGAGGGAGGAAGAGGAGGGAGGGAAGGAAGTTGCACTATTCACAGAAGGAAGACTTTATACTTTATTTTAGTTTAATTTAATGTGAGAAATCTCTTTATCTGTTATCACCTTGGAAACATATTTCAAGTGTGGTGTTCTAGGCTCCAATCCAGAAAGAAACTGAAAATAGTGAAACTGGAATGGGATTTTAATAGGTTCATTGGGCAATGATGGGTTAGAGACTAGAGACGTCTGGCCTGGTCAGTGAGATGCACTTGGTGGGGGAACACCCCTCCTACAGCAAGAGTGTTGATTCTGGAACCCGACAGAAGAATCCAGAGGACTCAAGACTTCATCCCTCATCTTGAAACTCACTGGAAAATACTCAGACACCCTCTGGTCCCAGAAGGCTCAGTCAGAGATAGCAAATTAAGAAGATTTTGCCTGGGCTGGAAAGATGGCCCAAGGCTTAAGAGCACATGCTGCTCTTGCTGGAGGACCCAAGTTTGGTCCCCAGCACCCATCTAGGGCAGTTCATGACTGCCTATAACTCCAGGTCCAGGAGATCAACACCATCTGTCCTGCTCAGGCGCCTGAATGCATGTGGTGTCCGTAAGCTCATGCAGCCTCACACAGATGCATAAATAAAAATAACAAGTACATCTTTAAAAGCATAATAAAAAAGAAAATTCTTCACTTCGCCAAAGAGAAGCATGAGCATTGGAGGTCCCATAGCCAACAGTGCCTCACACAGCAAGGGGCTGCATCAGGGTGCGTGCCATCGAACGAACTCGATCAAGACAAGTGTCCTCTAGGGGAAGTGGCCAGAGTAGAACTCTGGAGGTGCTAAAGACGGGAGGCTCAGGACAGGCTCCATGACACATTGTCTGTGAAGTGGAGAGTGCCTCATCAGGCAGAAAAACCGACATTCAGAGGCAGTGTTTGTGCTGGGACGGGTGAAGATCCTTCTGGGAGGGGTGGCAGGGTGGCAGGTGAGTAAGGCGGGGCTGTGCTGACCCACCACACACAGCCAGTTTTTCCTTCTTCAGTTGATATCTGACAAAAGGTGTTTTATCAAATATTTTTGACACCAGAAAATCCTGCCCTTTGAGCCTGTGTCTCCTTTGAGCCTATGAAACTATTGCTAGTGAAGTCTTCGCTTTCACAAGATCTCAGTTTAGACAAACTATTCAATCGTGCTCCTGTGGCTTAAGGATTTCCTCTCCAGTGAAGAGCTCAGGATTGCAGAGGGACCGAGAAGGTGCAGGCTTAGTCACTGAGTCCTAAAATAAATGTAAAGCCCATTTAGATACCGCACCGACCCCATTGCCACCCAAAGTTGTTCACCCTTTCACAAGCACTTTAAATACAAACATTTAACTTTGGGAAGTTGATTTCCTCATTCATTATCTTTAATAACAGTAACACCCCAAACCCACAGCCACTGTTTACAAACCTTAGGGCTAGGCAGATTCTGAAATTTGGCATTTTTAGGTTTCAAGCAGACATTTTCTTCCCTTCTTTTGCAGAACAGAAGGCACCTTCTAAACACAGCAACACTTTTTCTGGGGCAAAGACAGAAAGCAGCACAAAGGGCCAAATTAATGTTTTGAAGCCTCACATTGCTTCTTGTCCTGTTTTGCAACAAATACGTTCGCAGCCAATTTGTGTGTATGTGTGTTTGTGTGTATGTGTGTGTGCCTATGTGTACATGTATGTGTGTGCATATATCTATGTGTGTACATGTGTGTTTGTGTGTATATGTGTGCATTTGTATATATATGTGTATGCCTATGTGTACATGTATATGTATGTGCATGTGTGTATGTGTGTATGTGTGTGTTTGTGTATATATGTGTGCACGTGTGTGTGTATATGTGTGCATGTGTGTGTATGTATGCCTATGTGTACATGTATATATGTGTGTGTGTGCATGTTAGTGTGTTTGTGTGTATATGTGTGCCTATGTATACATGCATATGTGCATGTGCAGTGTCTATGTTCATGTGTAAGTATGCTTGCATATGTGTTCATGCATGTATGTGTGTATGTGTGTACATGTACTTGCATGCCTGTGTGTGCACCTCTGTATGTAGACATGCATGTATGTGTATGTGTGCATCTGTGTATGTGTGCATGTGTGTGTGAGTTAGAGATTGGTGCGGAACGGCTGATAAGGGGTCATGGAATTGTATTTTTCTCACAGAATAGTAACTATGTTAACTCAGATTCCCCACACAGGACTTAGAAGAACCATCATGGAACGCAGGCCACTTCTGTGTTCATTGTGGTCATCTAGAAAGCCTACAGAACATCAGGACAAGTAGGTTTTTGGCTGTCACTGGGTGTCACTCTGCTCCAAGTCAGACTGTTCCCCAAACGATCTGTCCTCAGCTTCATCATCCGTCAGCCAGGATACTCTGACCCTCAGTTGGCTGCATGAATCAACTCCCTAATGTGATAAAGAGAAAATAAATGTGGCTCTATGCAAATTCTATTAAAATTCAATCAAGGAAAATAAACCTCAGACATCTGTTGTTCACCATCAGTGTCACTGGAATGCTTCCTCCTCAACTTAGAACAAAACAAAAATCGAAGGCACCACCTACAAAAGTTTGCTCATTTCCCTGAACGCCAGCCAGACCAGCATCTGAGCGTTTGAGCCACTAAATAACTATTTGAATAAGAGCAGTGGGGAAGTCAACAGTGAGGCGAAGGACACACGGGCTGTATGCTAGCGGCTCTGTCGTCCCATCTATGCGTTATCTGACTCTTTCTCACCCATTCAGGCTACTACTGTTTGGTGAGCTCCCTCTCCCTCCAGGTGACAGTGAAACAGGGTTTTGAATCTCATCAGAAATAACATTCTAGAATTCATACCCAATCCTATGAGCTGTGGTTGAAAAGGAAGTCATTTTGAATGTCAAAGGAAAAAAGGGACACATTGTGACTGGGTCAGCCTGAGCAAAAGAAATGTCCAACCAGCTCACTGGCTGTCACATCCCAGCTAGGTGGGGGCCTTGTATTTGTCCACAGTTCACCTCACATCGTCTCCATGACTTCTCCAGCCAATGAGCAAGCAGATAGCCAGGGATAAGTGAAATTCTCAATCACACAGTGTTGAGAAATCAGTATGGACCAGACCCAAGGGGACTGTGAGGACTCAGCCAATGACCCAGACACAGTGAGTTTAGACATGATGGCTTTGCCAGACACACAGCTCCAAGCTGACTGCCTAGTTCAGATCGATCGCTTCTAAGAGGCATACCACTCCAGACCACCTGTGAGTCAGCTACGGTTTTAGCCTAGTTACATTCTCTATCCAGAGGAAATATCCATTCTGGTTGTACTGATCACTGAGATTACACAAAATGGTCCAATATGTGGACTGGCTTGAGCTAGAAATAGCTTGCCTTATCTCAAAGCTTCAGACTGATATGTGACAGCCTGTACCCATTCGCCCCTGCAAATCCCAACAAGCAGGATCAAGTAGTCTCATTACTCTAGCCAGTGGACAGGGGAGATACATACTGTCCTGGACAGACCAGTGAGGCTGGACTCATTGGTGGTCCATTCTTACACCCAGAGAGACTTACAGTTAGACATTCAACATTGGGGCCCACATGTTACCTTCCCCTTACTCTGAACCATTTCACCGTAGGGCCCAGGAGCACACTGATAGTCTGTCCTGATAGTCTGCCCTAAGCTGTTCAACAAAGAGAAAATAATTCAAACAATTAAGACTCTCCAGCCACCATCTTATTTTATTTAGAAGTTCTAAGACTCCACCAGGCTAATTAAATAAAATCCATCTCTTCATCCATAAGAAGTAAATGAGTGTGTTAGTTTCTCACAGAGACAGATGTGGACAATTTTAAATTTTATTTTAAAGGTTAGTCGTTAAAGAAAAGGTTGTTAATTGTGTTTATGATGGCTTATGAATAATGAAATGATTTTTTTTTCTATTTTCATGTGTGTATGTGGTATGCACGTGTGTGTTTATGCATGTTCACATGTGGGTGAGTGTGCATGCATGTGGAAGGTTAAGGCTGATGTTGGGAATGGCCCTCAAGGACTCTTCCACCTTTTCATTGAGACAGGGTCTCACAATCAAACCCAGAGTTCACTGACATGGACAGTCTCATTAGCCAACTTGCTGTAGTGATCTCCTGTTCCTGCCTTGCCAGGCTGCAATTACAAGTGTGTCAACCTAGCATTTGCATGGATTCTGGGTATGGGAACTCCAGGTTTGGGAACGGGAACTTTGGTTCTCACTCTTGTGGGGCACGTGTTTTAACCAGCGAGACATCTCCCCAGCCCTAAAATCATATTTTAATGCAGCTTGCTGAGAACTTCTGAGGTGGCTTATATTGTGCTGGGTAGATCAAGCCAAACTTAATACCACAATATGGGTAACTCTAGGAAACACAAAAGGGGCTGGAGAGATGGCTCAGTGGTTAAGAGCACTGACTGTTCTTGCAGAGGACTTGGGTTAGGTTCCCAGCACCCATATGGCAGCTAACAACTGTCTGTAACTCCAATTCCAGGGGACCCGACAGCCTCTTCTGTCCTCCGCGGGCATTGCACAATACCGGTGCACCTACACACATGCAGGCAATCCACTCATACACATAAAATAAAAATAATAAATAAAATATTTCAAAGTGAAAATTAAAAGAGTAAACAAAAGCACCATTCTTTAATTCTGTTCTACCCAAATAATCACCTTATCTGTCCTAGGTCACAGACTGGCTCCTCTCAGGTAAATATGTTCTTTGTCAAAATAAACCATCAACCCAAATGTATAAGATCCATTCAGAAAAACTTCTCTGTGAGTCCTGATTCTAGTACAACTGGCGAGAACTACCCTCTTCTCTGTGAGTCCTGATTCTGGTACAACTGGTGAGAACTACCCTCTTCTGTTTCTGTCTCCCTGAAACAAAGTTCTAGTTCGATGCTCGGAAGGGTCTGTGGATTCTGTGCAGGGGATATTTGGCAAAGCTTGAAGACAGTTCCTGGTTGTCACAAGCGAGTGAAGAGAGGGGGATGGAGGGGTGGTACTATGGATATTCTACAATACAGGACACACTTATGACACACAATTATCTACCCAGTAGAGACATCAAGAGAACAGCGGAATACGAAATTGATGGCTTAACTAATGAGACCTAAAATGTAATTTAAGCTGGGTGTGTGGGCATACACTGGCACCACTGTCACCAAAATATCAATAGTACTGAAGTTCAGAATCTCTATTGAAGATAATGAAATATAATGTGTAAAATTTTCCATGGCTAATTGTGTGCCCAAATATTGTAACAGTATCATGATCTCCATCTAATACACAAGCCTGGAGGACCTTGGCTTTCTCAGGATGAAAGAGAGACATAAAAGGGAACTGAACTACATGGAATAGGCGTCTCCTCCTCGTAACCCACATTGTGTCCTTTGGGGCAGGCGGACACCAGGCGCTCACTGGACAAATGAGGAAACAGACACGAAAAGATGAAACAACAACGTTCAAGTTCAGGTGCAGGATCGTGCAGGTGCCCGATCCCGCCTGTGAAGGTGCTACTTTCTCCAGCTAAGTGGCGCTGCTGTGTGTGAAGGGTCAGGGTAGAATTCCTGCACTGTAGTGAGACACGTGATGTGGATTCCCTGACTCCAAGACTCAGACATGACAGCCCAGTCACTTGTGGGAGCATGAGTCCTCACTTACCACTGTTCTGAATGTTGACCTGCCTGTCCTGGTGAGTGTTTATTGTTAACCTGATACAACCAAGTGTCCCAGTTGAGGGATTTTCCAGATCTTACTGGCCTGGATCGTGTGTATGAGCAATTGTGCTGATTGTTGATTGATGTGGGAGTTCCCAGCCCGCTGTGGGTGGTGCTTCATCTGGGCAGGTGGTTGTGAGTGGCATGAGAAATCTGGCTGAGGGGGCTGCGGAGATGGCTCAGCGGTTAAGAGCACTGGCTGCTCCTGCAGAGGACTTGGGTTCAGTTCCCAGCACCCACATGGTGGCTAACATCCCTCTTTAGCTCCAGTTCTAGGGGATTGGACACCCTCTTCTGCCCTCTGCAGGCATTGCACACATGCACACTACATACATGCAGACAAAACACTCATACACATGAAATAAAAATAAATCAAAAACAATTTAGGAAAGCGAGTGAACAGGAGCAATCCAGTTAGTAGCGGTCCTCCACGGCTCTGTGGGAGTCCTGTCCTGACTGACAGTGGTGGACTGCAGCATGGAAGTGTGCTCTGAAATCACCCCTTTCCTTTCTAAGCAGCTTTTGATTCTGATTTATCACACCACAGAGAGCAAACTGAGGCAATGTCTGTAGAATCTTGCTACACGGTACTCAGGTCATATGTATAATACAGGAGAGCATATTATAAGATCAGTTTTACTCCAACTTGATTCCCCAATTAAACAATCAGTAGGTTTTAAGCATACAAACTGCTAGTCTGGGGTAGGGGCTGAGAATCTGCATTTCTTTTTTTAAAATTTTATTAATTTTATGTGTATGAGTGTATTGCCTGCATGTATGTGAGTGCACCCGTGTTGTGCAATGCCCGTGGAGGACAGAAGAGGCTATCGGGTCCCCTGGAACTGGAGTTACGGGCAGTTGTTAGCTGCCATGTGGGTGCTGGGATTCGAACCTGGTTCTTCTGCAAGAGCAACCAGTGTTCTTAATGGCTGAGCCATCTCTCCATCCCCAGAAAATCTGCATTTCTAACACACACGCAGGTGACGCTGTCACTTTGAGAGCTGCTGACAGCATGCAGTTGCTGAGTTCCTCCTCAGGAACTCAGCCGGGGGCTGTGCACTTTGGAACCGGTACTCTTCCCTTACTGACCCTCAGTCCTCTTCATTTATATCTGTTACATTTCTTCCCTGTCTCCTTAGTAAACTTGCTGCACTGCCCCACCCTCCAGCTTTCCTGGTGCATAAATGTATGGTGGCTTTGCATTATGGGGCCAGCACTGTGATCTGTCTGCACATTTCTTCATCAGCATGGAGCATTGGCATCCTATTTGCCAGCCCACCTGCAATCGTCACACTGGGGTTGGCTATAGAGCGTCCAATTTGCGTTCAGTGTGCTATGCCTGGGAGCCAAAAATCCGTTAGCACAGAAGGCCCAGTCACACTCCACTGCCGTGTACGTCTCTAACCTCACTCACCACCTGCTTTTCAAAAGGAGCTGGAACCAATTTCTCTTCTGTTTGCACTAATAATTCCTGAGCCAGAAGGGAGGATGAAATAGAACGCCTTCCTCTTTGAAGTCAGTGTCTGTCCCATGAAGTTTTCTTAGGAGGATTAATCCCATTCCGTACTAACTTGATATTAGAGAGTGAAAGACAGAGAGGACACGCTGGAGAGCTGCTGCTAAAACTGTGCATCTTGAACTTGTTCCTCTTTTCATAATTTGGTCCAGTGAAAACTCCATAGTACCTACATCAAATGGGATCTGAGCAGAAAACCAAAATCAACGTGTTGGGGCAGTGAATAAGAAGTTATTAATATATAGTTTGGGGAATTATTAGCAAGGTATTAGAAGAGCTGAGAAAACACATTTCCTAGTAACTTTGCGAATAGCATTTCCTAGTAACTTTGGTCAACTTCAGAGTCAGAGGGATATGATGACATCATCATGGGTCTGAGCCATTTGGCAGAAGTTGGGACTAGAATACACTGGGTTAATGGGAGCTGGGAAAACAGGAAGTCACAGGTGCTACTGATCAAAGATGAGAGAGAGAGAGAGAGAGAGAGAGAGAGAGAGAGAGAGAGAGAGAGAGAGAGAGCCTCTATGTGGTAGATATTTTTTGACACACCTGGGTTGAGGGAGCCTCAATTGGGGAATTGCCTTCATTGAACTGGGCTGTGGTCATGTCTGTGGTCACCTTCTTGATTGCTGAGTGATGTGGGAGGGCCCAGCCCACTGTGGGTGGTGCCACCCCTGGGCAGGTGGGCCTGTGTTGCATAAGAAAGCAGGCTGAGTAGGGACCAAGGGAGCAAACCAGTAAGCAGCGTTCCTCCATGGCCTGTGCTCCAGCTCCTGCTTCCAGGCTCCTGCCCTGAGTTCCTACACTGGGCTCCCAGATGAACTGTGACCCAGGAAATGTAAGCTAGATAAACCCTTTCCTCCCAAGTTGATATTGGTCAGAGTGTTTTGTCACAACAATGGAGAGACAAACCAGGACACCCTAGTTTCTCACTTCCGTCTTGCACCAGATCTACCAGTGAGGGTTTCCCACTGGTTTTATAAAGGGAAAGAAAGACGGAAAATGTAGCTTACGGAGTCACCTGTCCTTGGTGGAAATCAAGGAAGAACCGTACTGACGTGAATGCAAACCAAACCAAATGCCATGCTAGTCCATGATGTGAGTCACTCATGTATCCAAAATAGAGGCAGAGTTAGCGTCTTAGACCTGGGTGTGGAATCCAGGCCTTGTACATTTCAGGCAAGCACTGTACCAGAGATACATCCTCAGCCAAGTCGTATTCATTGCACCAGCTCCTCCATTCTGCCCATTGTCATGTTATGTGGTAACTTATGACCCACTCCAAGAACGGATTTATCTGTAGACTTCATGGAAGGAAATGTCACTGTGGGGTGTGGGTCTGTATCACAGTTTTCTGGTTCTCTGGCTTTGGTTGAAAGAGCTTTTTGAGTCTCAATCCCATGATCTGTAAAATAAAGATATTGTGAACTCTATCAGGGTTATTGTGGGAATTGAGAGAATTCTTATAAGGGAGTTTGCGCAGTGTCTTACACACAAGCAGAACTGTGTAATGAGACTGTGTCTCAAACAGCCCATGTCTGATAACCCTGTGTTCACCAGAGGCCCTCAGACGTTAAGGATACAAATCAGTGCTCAATGATACTTGCTGCTTTGCTTCGCTTTCTGACTTAATGTGTTTGTTTTAAGCTTATTTCTTTAAAAGGAGTTGGGAAGTGTAGATCATGACCACTGGGATGTTTCTGCACTTTGAAATGTTTTATACTTAGCCAAATCTAGTGCTAAACTTGCAATTTTTCTTAGTGGGCTTGTCTTTGATGTGGAGCTTTATACCAGTTTCTGTGAAAGGTGCCACTTGGCTAGCAATTACGTTGTCACTGCTGTTATTACTTTGGATGAAGGAGTCAATTTGCCTTTTGTCTGCCCTAAGAGGACGTGCCAACCAGGTCAAGAGGGTCATCCCTTTCTGTTATTTGTTTGAAAAATGTGTGAAGAGGCCGTTTTTGATACAAAACAATGAATGCCTCTAAGTCCAGTGTCTCACTGTACTGGGGTTTCTGTGCTGGTTGAGGGTCCTGTCATGTCTACATTTAAGGATGGTTTTCAGCTTGGAAGGCGCTGGCTAGCCTGTCTTATTTATAGAAAAGTAAATTAGAAGCAATCAGGGTTAAAGGGCAGACCATCTTTAGTGTGAGTTCTGGGAGATTCTCGAGCCATCCATTTTGTAGTGAAGTGGGGAAAAGCCATGGTTTTTTATGGTAAATTATTGGCAGCATGATATAAAACAGATGTAAAAATGTCACCCCCAGTACAAGGGAGTCAAAGTTGTCTTAGGATGTTGAGTTATGCTTATTAAGAAAATTCTGCAGCTAAAATGTTCATATCACCATGTGTATTCAGGTCAAAGATCCTTTTGCATTCCCAACCTAACATTTTTAAGAGACCATATTGGGCAGATTTAGAAAACGATCACTTTCAGTTGTGTGGTGGATTGAATGAGAATGTCCCCCATAGGCTCCAAGTGTTTGGACATTTTGTCCCCAGTTGGTGGCTCTGTTTTTGGAGGTCTTAGAAGGTGTGGTCATGCTGGAGGAAGCACATCACTGGGGGTGGGCTTAGAGAGCTCTGAAGCCTTGTTGGATCTAGAATCATTCTCTTTTAACCTGTGCCTGCTTGAAGATGTGAGTACTTAGCTTCTGATCCTACTCCAGCCACCTCTGCTGCCATGCTTCCCTGACATGATGGACTGTAATTTCCCTGGAACCGTACGCTCCAATAAACTCTTCCTTCTATAAATTGCTTGGGTCAGTGTTTCTATCACAGCAATACAAAAGCAATTAACACAAGTTGTGATAACCTGTGATTTGGATAGTGTAGTGCAAGATTAAGAGATACATGAAGGGTCCCGAGTCATGTACAAACTCAAATGTCTCAAGTTCAGAACTAGCAATGCATTTTTCTTTTAGAGAAACTCTCTCTATTGGAATTTAGATTCCACAGAGACATAAGACATTATTAATGTCGACAGCTGTGCTGTTTTTCTTCATTTTTTTTTCTTCTGTCTGAATTGTAAAGTCTGATTACCATAGGCCAAAGAGATGGATGACCAGGTAAGGGCACTTTCAGCCAAGTCTGATGTCCTGAGTTTGAACCCTGGGACCCACATGGTGGAAGGAGAGAACTGACTCCTGCAGGTCATCCTCTGACCTCCGTTTGTGTGCTGCAGCACGTGCAACCTCCTCTATACACATAGAGAATAGACAAGTAAGTGTAAAACAATTGGGAGTGAGTGCAAGGATGTGAATGATGATGCAGTGGTGGGTGATGGTGCAGAGAAGGTTCCGTGAGACTGGAATCCCTGATAAATATGGTATGTGCCAAGGAGTAACAGCAGATTCAAGGACACATTTGGGGTGTGGCTTCTAGAATTGAATCTGCTGGCGCCATTAGCTGGGACAATTGACTCTGGAAAAGCACAAACTTGTCTAGTTCCTCTGCTTCCTGTTTATCCAACATGGCAGCATGCACACCGTTTATAGAACATGTGTTTCAATCAGTAACCAGCAATGCACTGGAAAGTACCTGCTCTACCGCAGTGGCTGGAAAAATTCCATCTCATCACCAGGGTGAGGCCGCCAGAACATGAACTCTGTGACCAAACACAACCTGATCTAAATTCTGGCTTATCACCTTTTAGTTTTTGAAATGGAAAATATGAGGTCTTACCACTTAGGCACAGTTAACACTTTGGGCAGGGTACTTCTGTAGTGGGAGTGGCTGTCCTGTGCTTTAGGAGTTTTAACAGTATCCTTGGCTTCAATGCACTAAATGCTATTAAGCCTACCTTCCTGTGACAATGACAAACATCTCAAGTCATTACCAAACATTCCCTTGTGGGAAAGGGCCACAACTTCCTCCAGATGAGAACTCCCTTACCTTTCTTAAGCTATGATTATTTCATTTTAAAATAGGTATGATGGCCTAGCTATGGTCAACTAAGTTGCAGGGGACTATGAGCATCTCTCAAAATGTCCTATAACTGTGGTGAGTCACCTGTCCTCTTGATCAAGGAGGCCACGGAGACCCCGCCAAATGGACTTGAACTAGTGCCCAGTCTACAAAGAGGAGGGTCAACACAGAGGAACCATTTCCTCCATGCTTCCAAGTGAAGCCAGCTATGGTTGACTTATCTTCACATAGATGGAATTGGTAAAAGAAAGGAGCCAGGTCCCAAGCCCATGTGACCTCTGATGAACAGACCCTCAAACAACTTTGAGAAAAAATAAGTTGGTTATCTTGGCCAATTTTATGGTCTTAAACACTCAAAAAGAAAGTATAAACAAAGATTAAGGGGATCAATATAATTCTTTAAGAGTCCATGTGTATACCTAAAGGCTACATAACAAGAATCAATGCCAGACAGGAGCTACCTTCCTTTGAGTTGTTGGCTAGGGTGGTCCAAGAGACTCTCAGACAATAACCCAGCATAGAAGTGGGAGAATGAACAGCAGACCCCAATCTTATCTAAAGGAATATTGGCAACTGATTGCTGCTAGATGAGGAGCAGCTGATCTTCCTAAAATGAGGAACTCTAGATAGGCTGACTGTGGCCATCCATCTGGTCCACCTTCATGATCATCACCACTGCCACTGCCCAATCCCAGACTCCAGGGCTGGTGAGGAGACTGTGTCAGTGGAGCTGCACTCAGACACGGGAGACCAGGTTCAGTGATGCACATCTATTTTACTGAGGAATTTACAAGCTTATATAGGGTCCCCGGACCAATCAGACAAGGATACAATGACTATGCCATATATGGACAGCCCAGGTTCCGGTAAATCATGTGACCATGGCTGTTGTTATGCCCATGTGCTGCAAGTTGTAGATAAACTGCAACCTGGAATTTCAAGGGGTGGCGACTAGGGAGTGGCAAGCCTTAAGCCCTACGACTTGCCAAATGGAGCGATAATCACAAGGCGTTCCTCATGGCTCCAGCGGTAGGGCCATTGCCTCAGGCCTGGTGTATGGCTGTCATTAGGGCTTCCACTCTAGGCTCAAGCCTGTCTCCCACAGATGACTGGATTCAGTGGAGAGACAAGCACTGGAGAATGACTGAGGGTGCTGACAACACAGTGGACAGTAACAGGGATGACAGAGCATATAGGCTCCAGTGTGTGTGTGTGGCGCCATGGGTGGGTGTCACTTAGGGTGTGGCTATATAGGTGAATAAGATTGTTTGGGATGTTCTGTATGAAATGCACACACAAAAAATCAACAAATAAAAAATGAGTTATATTTGAGGAAGAAGCATAAAATTTTGCTTCATGTTAATTAGTAGAGATGAAAAAATTACCATTGAAATCTACCTGATGACTTTATATCCATGCTCAGGTGCCAAGGATCCAAGTGTAACTGACTGTGACTAGTAATAATCAGATACATAGAAATTAGAGATGCATGTGCAAACATCTAAGTGTTAGTAGCATTTTCTGTATGAAACAGCATATTTTAAAATGAAATGGAAGTCTTTTTTTAAAGGTTAAAAACCTAATTTACTTGACTAGTAATAATCAGATATATAGAGATTAATGTTATATAACTGTATTAATTAAACTGTGAACCTAAAAACTTACAGCCAATTTTGAAAGAGATGCATCTTTGCTCTGGAAATTTTTATTGAATATGTTATTGCTGTAATGAAATGCTTCTTCTAATCATGTGGTCATTAAATAATTTTTAAAAATAGCTTTTATGGGGGCCAGTAAGATGGTTCGGCAGGTTGCCAAGTCTGATGAGTTCCAGCCCCAAGATCCATTTGGAGGAAGGAGGGAACTGACCCTTGCAAGTTGTCCTCTGACCTCCACGCAGTGCATCTCCTACACAAAGTAAATAACACTTAATTAAAAAATTGAAAACTTGGTTATGATCTATTTCCCATCCTGGATAATATCCACTTGCATACAAATTCAGAAATAGGAAATTTGCTATAAAAATATTTAGAATGAACAGTTATAATGAATTTACACAATTTTAAATTTATATAAAAAATATTTTACTTTTGCTAAGGACTGTTGTGGAGCCTTAGTGGAAGATCTCAAGGGAAACATGAGGCTCTTTGGGCCACTGGCCTGCAGAGTGGGTAGGATTCTGAAGAGGACTCACATCCAAAACATGGATGAAATGGGAATACAAGTGTTTTACTCTGTTCCTACACAGGTTTCCCTAACAGGGTAGATACTTGACTCTACTTAGAGGTGAAAGTTTTCTTCTGTTTTTTTAAAAAAAATTTATTTATTTTTATTTTATATGTATGAGTACTTTTCCTGTATGTATATGTACGTATACCATGTGCATGCAATGTCTACAGAGGCCAGAGGGCATCAGATCTCCTAGAACTGGAGTTACAGATGGTTGTTACCTCCATGTGGGTGCTGGGAACTGAACCTGGCTCCTCTGAAAGAGCAGCCAGTGCTCTTGACCGCTGAGCCATCTCTCCTGTCTCTCTGCAGCCCAGACTTGTTTTGTTCCTCCCCTCACACTGTGAATTTCAAACAGCCACTTAAGTATTTTCGTTATTACCACCAGTGATTATAGGCTAGAGGAAAGTAAAATCTTTATTTTACAGTTTTTCTTTGAGAAGGAATCTCGGGTTATTTAAACATATTGGTTAATTATCTCTTGGCAGCTGCAGGGCCACCAGAAAAGTCTGTGAGTTGAAAGGTTGATGGATCCGCACCTGAATAAGTACAAGTCCAGGCTGTGCACATTATGTCTGAAATGTAGCATGATCTTTATCACCAAAAGAAACAGCCTTCTTCATGGCCTCCTTACCAGGCTCATTGAGGGAATAATTGCCTGCTTGGAAATCTGCTGGAATTAGCACTGGTATCTGAAGATCTATTAAAAGATTAAGTCTCAAGATTAGGCAGTTGCTAGCTACTGTGCATGTTTAGGAAACTCCATATGGTCTGAGACTTGGTTACTGAAGAAATGAGACTTTCGTTTACTATGTATAAGAGAAATTCTACTCAAGAAGTTTCTTCTTTATAGAATGCTTTTCCATTAAATAACTAGAGTTGTGAAAATTAGCTGCACTGAAATTAGTTTGGATCTAATCAGGCTTATTTACTTATTTTAAAATTTTACTTTGCTTATGCAAATGTGTACCTGTGTGAATTTATGGGGCATCATGCAAGTGCAGTGCCCATAGAGGCCAGAAGGGGGTGCTGGAGTCCCTGAAACTCGAGTTACAGGCAGTTGTGAGCAGACTGATATGGGTGCTAGGAACCAAACCTGGTTCCTCTGCAAAAGCATTAAGTGCTCTCAACTGCTGAGCCATTTCTCCAGTTCCCTCTAACGAGATTTATAGTCAACCAAAAATCTAGTTGGTGTTTTAGTTTGGATCTAAAGCAATGAGTGTGCTGGTGCACAGCTGTAATCTTACTCTTTGAGAGGCTGAAGCAGGCAAATTGTGAGGACAGCCTAAGCTACTTGATGAGTTCCAGGCTAGACCCAGCTACCTAACAAATTCCTTTCTCAAAAAATCAAAACAAAAATAATAGTAATTAAGCTATTTTTCTAGAGCTGCCCTAACATAAACTGTAGACTCAGTAGTTTAAATAACAAAAATTGTTTTTTTATTATTTTGGAGGCTGGGAGTCCAAGATCAAGGTGCTGGCAGTGTTGACCCCCTTTTTGGCTGCCTCTTACCATGTCTCCACATGATGCTCTGTGTCTGCATGCCTGTGTGTATGTCTTTGAACGTCCTCATATCTTTTTTTTTCTTTTTTGATTGATTTATTTATTTTTATGGGGCTTTTTGCTACTCTAACATTCCCCCCTCTGAAGAGGTAATGCTAAAATCTTTTAAGGATTAGACACAAGCTCCCAAATGCTTTCAACATTTTTGGACTTTTGACCAGAGTTATGTTGCTAACAGGCCCAAGGACATTTTGGATTTTAGCCAAGAAACTGGCTACTTTTCTTTGGGGTCTTTTTACCCTAACTGCATAGTCAATTCCTACCTCCTATTCTTATTACACCATCATCTGAAGAGGTAACCCAAATTGCCAATAGGGAATAGGGACGCTGACGGCTCTGGCTTCTTCCATGCTGAACAGGGACAGGGGTGAGGCAATTGGAGTACCCCTTCAGTGGGTCTATTTAAAAGACTCCCAAATTGCATAACTCTTGTCTCTAAGGGAAGAAGAAAGTCCTTGAATCATGAATAGGAGATGTGAAGGAGAAGTAAAGGCAAGAGTAATTAGCATTACAAGTTCTAGACAGGGAACTAGAAAAAAGTCA
>NW_008338533.1:6497070-6555031 GCF_000622305.1 Nannospalax galili | reverse complement strand
TTGCTTTCAGGTATTTTGATAGCTGTTGGAGTGGTTAGAATCAGGGTCAGTTCTCTCAAAGGCCTCTAGATAGGGGGAGAAAATAAATTTATCCATCATTTCAGAACAGTAACTGGTTGTCTCCCTTAGCTACAGGTGGGCACTACAGTATTGGAGACCAAGATTTGAAGTCTTACATCTAAGCAGCACTTTCTGGTTAGGAATTTCCCCCAGCCAGCAGGGTCTTCAATGTGGATCTGAGGAGAGAACCAATGAATGGAAGGACAAGAGACATGAGAAATGAGAGCAAGACAGGTGGTCTGATCAAGCTCTGAAATTTTTATTTTTCTGTTTGCTATATAACAAGTAAAAGGAGGAAGCGAAGTTAGGGGTGGGGAAATTTCAAGAATGAAGTAATCTGTAAAAGGGGGAAGTGTTGCTAAGGTTACTAGGGTTGCTCAACCGCAGTGAGGCCACCTGGTTTCTGAGAGATGGTTGCTTATCTAAATGGTGCAACCTGAGGTGGTTTCAGTGTAATTTGACTTAAGCAACTGTTGGCTCCCAGCATCTCCTCCCTTTCCATTAAAAGAAGTTGAGGAACCTGAAAGTTGAGAATTATTGACTCATAGAAGAATAGTGGGCATTAACCAGGGAGGGGAGGCATTGGCCTGATCCTCCTAGACATTTTTGTGTGTCCTTTTTGAGGAGGGGAGGAATTTAGGCTGCCTCTTGTGTCCAGAGGCGCTGTTGGACACTAACCTCCATGGAAACAGGCTTACTTCTCAGGGAACCCAGAGACAGAATACATGGTCCTTCCCCTGCAGTGCTTTGCCTTGCACCTCACGCCGGTGCCCCTGTCTGTCTAGTGCAGATATACATGGCTCTGAGTACCATGTAGCTCCCGCAGGAGGGGTTCTTCTGCAGGTTCCTCTAGACCTCGATCAGCCAGATCCAGTCGGTGATAATGGACCTGTAAGGGTTTTGATGCCAGGGAGTCAATTTGTTGTCGAATAAAGCGGGTAATTCTGCCCATAATGAAAGGCCCAAAGCTTACAAGAAGTAAGAGGCTAACTAAGGGACCCAACAACAGGAGTAAATAGGGCAGCATCCCACTCCAAGCACTCCAAATAGGGTTTTCAAAAAGTTCCTTGCGCTGTCTCTCGAGCTCCTCTTGATGTTTCCAAATGCGATCATGAACAATTCCAGACTTATTAGCACAGAAACAGCAACGTTCCTGTAGGGCCAAATTCCTCCCTTGTCTGCAGTGAGCAAGTCTAACCCTCACCTATTCTGAAGCACTACTTCTGCTAAGGAGTCTATCTGATCTTGTAGATCCTTAACAGATTCATAGGCCATATTTACATCATTTATGAGCCGACATTCCAATTCCGGCCGAGCTAGTGGCGATGCCGCTTGCAATGCCTAATCCTACCAATAGGGGTATAAACTGGACTGCCCTGCATCATCGAGGGATAAAGTTATCAAAGCTAGGTAAAGGGACGGGCTCAATTCCAGGGAGGATATCTATATCAGGCAGGAGCATTGCAGGTGCACAAGACCCCGTCCAATTTACAGGGAGGGAAGGATAGGCCATGTTGTTGCCACATACCAAAACCCAGCCTGATTCCAAGCAAAAGGCTTCAGAAATGTTAATACCAATCCCATGTCTATGTCAAAACTGTTATTTTGAGCCTTGTTAAGGAAGCAAGGGGTAGCATTGAATCCTATAGGTTGAACTTTAAAAGGGATTGAGAGGCTACAGTTGGAATCAGAATATGTAGCAGGGATCACAGACTCATTACGCCGAGGAGTGGCCAAAGGCCAGGAGGTGCCTAAGGCCAAGCACAGCCAGCAATCACTGGCCAGTAAAGGGTTAGTATGATTAAGAGCAGTATGGGTGGCACTTAGTTTGAGGATCTAAATCTAAAGTCTTGGGCCTGAGTTTAAGAAGAGGGTGATAATCAACTTTTGGAAGCATGGCCTCTAGGGAAGCACTAGATAATTCCAAATCAAGGGCTCTGAGCTCCTTAATTAATTGTAAATGTTTTCTTTTTTGTTGAAGGATATTTCTTAAAGAGGCGGTCTCTTTGGAGAGCCTCACCTTAGCCTTATCTATGTATTCTGAAACATTGTCCAGATCGAGGACAGGGGCACAAAAAGGGGGTGCAGTAGCCATAGCAGGACAATTATTAGTATAGGGATGTGGCCTTTTTACTGGAAAAGCTGAAAGCATGGAGTGCCAATCAGGGTTAGGTTGTTGAGTAGCCTTTTGTTCAGGGAAAAGGGCTTCCTCAGAGGGAGAGTCTTCCACCAGTCTAGACTCAGGGGACTGTATAGATGTCCCAAGAGATGTGTAGGTGTGGGTTTGTGGTTTCTCTTTTGTATTAGAATCAGCAAGGGGGTCGGAGGCTGCCTGTATATTCAGGGCCTCTTTAGGCTCAATAGTGGGACCATCAGGTTCCGGAATATTAATAGACATGGAGCCGCACATGGAGGGGGGCCTTGAAAGCCTTTGAAGTGCCTTTTCACCCTCCTTGATGACCTCTTGGATATCGGGAAAATGATTATAAACCTTTAAAACATCATTGACTAAATTCCAGTAAGAAAAGGCCTGAACAGGGATTCTTTCTGGTCCAAAGGCTCTATAATAATCCTGAAGACAATTACCCACCCTTCCCCATCTTTTTATATCAATAGTTCCTTCTTGAGGGAACCATGGGCAGATTTCTCCAACAAAATTAAAAAAACTTACACAAATCTTTCTTCTTAACCCTAGTTCCCCATGTCTTGAGGGACTCCTTGAGTCCTTGGAGGAATAAGTCATGCTTACTCAATGCTTGTCCCATGAACGCGCCGCACTTGCTTACCTCTATCAACGGAGCGGTCTCGCATCTGGGTGGCTCTGCAGTGCTCACTGTGTGGACCTTCACTCGCGGCGTCTGGCTCTGCGGCGGTCCTGGGGGTCACGGCTGTGTGTAGCAAAGGGCGTTCATCAGGGTCCTTGTATCCCCAGCACCATGTTCGGCACCAGTTGCCCCCAGCCAGCGGGGTCTTCAATGTGGATCTGAGGAGAGAAACGACGAATGGAAGGACAAGAGACACGAGAAATGAGAGCAAGACAGGTGGTCTGATCAAGCTCCGAAATTTTTATTTTTCTGTTTGCTATATAACAAGTAAAAGGAGGAAGCAAAGCTAGGGGTGGGGAAATTTCAAGAATGAAGTAATCTGTAAAAGGGGGAAGTGTTGCTAAGGTTACTAGGGTTGCTAAATGCAGTGAGGCCACCTGGTTACTGAGAGACGGTTGCTTATCTAAATGGTGCAACCTGAGGTGGTTTCAGTGTAATCTGACTTAAGCAACTGTCGGCTCCCGGCAAGGAATAAAGTCATCAATGAGAAATAATTGTCTAAATAACTTTTAATATAAATTTAAGTCTAATGTCTGGGAAGTGTAATTCCTTGAACTCTTAAAGAGATATACTGATGACTTTACTCATTGGTTATGCTTTCCTTTTGGGTGTTTAAAACCATACAGTTGGCCTAAATAAATCAATCTATTTTTATACTTAAGGTCATTTGAGTATCTGTTCCTCAGGGGTCACATGGGTTTCGGAGGCACTCCTGGCTCCTTTCTTTTACCAGTTCCATCTGTGTGAAGATGAGTCAAAGGCCCTACTCGACCATGTCTGGCTTCATTTG
Source organism: Nannospalax galili (assembly GCF_000622305.1). Classification (NCBI taxonomy): domain Eukaryota; kingdom Metazoa; phylum Chordata; class Mammalia; order Rodentia; family Spalacidae; genus Nannospalax; species Nannospalax galili. The sequence goes on along the minus strand of NW_008338533.1, from coordinate 6,551,356 downwards.
GAAGCATGAATGAGATGTTTCCTCTGAGTTGACCATCCTCTTTGTAGACTGGACACTGGTTCAAGTCCATTTTGTGGGGCCCATGTCCTCCCTGAACAAGAGGACAGGTGACTCACCAAGTTACAGGACATTTTTAGAGCTATTCCATAGTCCCCTGGAACTTAGTTGACCTTGGAGGACAAGGGCAAAAACTGTCCTTTAGGTCTCTCTGACCATGTTATTATAGGCTTCAAACTATGGCTGTTAAACATCCCATGAGGTTAGTTCCACCAGTCTGGTGTTTTTAATTATCATGTGCTATGTAGATAAAGCTTGGGTAAAAAACCTAATATTCTCAGATAAACCTTGACTAGATGTATACTTTGTTCCTTAAACTAGGTGACTAAAATATGACCTTAGAAATTTTTAAGATTATGTGTATATTATTTTGTCTCATCCTTTATATAGCATAACAAACCTACACAGACCTTCATCACTTGCTTAGGCTTTCTCGTTTTTTCTATTTTGGAAAATATCTCCACCCCCATATCCTTTTAACATCTTTTACATTCTTGTTTTCTTTTTTTAAAAAAAAATAATTATGAGACATAATAGTATTAAATAAATTTTCCATCTGTTGTGAGACTTCTTTTCCTCAGGATGCTAAGCAATGCTTATTCCCTTTTAAGGTTCTGTTGTCAAGCCAATGTTTGATTAAAGTTTTACTGGGGAACCAGTGAATTTACTGAGCTCACTTACTGAGATAACTGAGGGGTTGCTGAGGTGTATGTATGACCTGAGGGTAATACACTGGAAAGCCTTTACCCAGCCTGGGTCATGCCTTCTCTTCCTAGCCTTCCCCAGACTGTATACTTTAGCCCCCCTCAAATCCAGGGGGCCATGTGTGATTAGGGCCAAATTATATACAGTTGGCTGGGAAGAGTGGATAGATACTCCAGTGAGGGTCCAATGACCCAGCTTGGCCCTCCTTTAATGAATGAGCACAACCATCAACAAGCCAAATTGTGACAATGTTTAGCGATCAGGCTCAGCTGAAATTGTGATGATGGCAGTTATTTCATGCAGAAGGGACAGCTGTATAGCATCATCTTATTAAAAGGACCTCGAATTTAAAAGGATTTGGTACTAGGACCCACATATGAAGGAGAACATATGTCATTTGTTTTTCTGAGCCTGTGTTATTTCACTTAGTATAACAGTTTCTAGATCCATCCATTTACCTGCAAATTTCATTATTTCATCTTTCTTTACTGCCGAATAGAACTCCATTGTGTAAGTAAACCACATTTTCATTATCCACTCGTCAATTGAGGGACACTTAGGTTGCTTCCATCTCTTAGCTATTGTGAAAAGAGCAGCAACAAATATGGTTGTACAAGTGTCTCTGCAATAACATGAGTCCTTTGGGCCTCATATCTTCTATAACAACTCAGAGATTGCATTAGGGCTGTACATTTTAGCTTAATTATCTTTTTAAAGGACCTCATTTTCCAATATTCTCCTGCTGAGGTACTGGGGGTTAGGTTGTCAGCATAAGAATTTAGTGATTTCTGGGCTGAGGGATGGGAGTGTTCAGTTGGTTCATAATATCGATCCGATATACATAGATTGAAACTTAATGCAAAGCAGCTTCAGTGTATTATTTCAATGGATTTTAGTAATCTCAATAGACCATTGTTCCATTTCTCCCTACCTGGCCTCAGCAAGCCAGTGTTCAAATTCAAGTCTCAACATAATCTAGTTCTGAGCCAGGCGCCACTGGAGATATCGCTGTGCTCTGTCGGGCAGCCTCTATTTCATTCCTTCCTATGGAAAACACAGAGTTGCTGATTATTTTGAATCAAAGGATTTCATGATGAAGGCACCCTATTTGATAATGTTCGTTTGGTCTTTATGTGAGACGTGGGTTTTAAAAGTGGTGTCTAAGCAAATGTTATGACCAAGGAAGTCAATTCCTGGAGCATGCAAAGGAGTACTAAAGGGATCAGTGTGGGCTCCACTTGAAGGATAGATCTCTCAAAATCTGAACTCTCACTGTCTGGGTATCTGAAATAATAGCTTGCAAAAAATTTTGCTTGGTATTAATTTGCTATATAAAGTAATCTGTCGTAGCACATACACCTGTTGACCGTACTAAAACATCTATGACACATCTGATACTTAGCTTAGAAAACAGAGTCATTGAATGTTAACTGAGCTGTTGTTTTCTGGAATGATTTTGTGTTTTATTTTCAAGTGTAGGTGTCTCCTGTGTTCAATAACTAGGTCTTCGAAGGCAATGGAAAGCCTCTTGAAGAAGCTAGGTGAGTCAAAGAGAAAATCCTGTAGATTAAAAGCAACACTGGAAACAGTGAGAACCTTTGAGAGAAGTCGGCACATAAAAGTAATTGAAACAGAATAAAACCTTTCAGATCTGCCAGGGGTCTGGAGTTGGTGCAGCGGACATTGAAAGTCTGAAGGGCTGTTCAGAACAAATAGTGAAGGAATCACTCTCTGGAGCAACACTGAATTTGTGAGTCATCACTGCTTAAGAGTGGGAGATGAAAAGCAAGCCTTATTCAAGTGCAAAGTTTGAAAGTGGATTTTAAGACTCGAATGCAAAACAGTCCTGAGTAAAAGGAGTGTGTTCAAAAGTTGTGATTTTCATATGAAAATGTACAGCTCACCATAGCCCTGTAGGTACTGTATGAACTTCTAGTCTTTATACTCCGGACCAATGAGGGACAAAAAGAAGGCGCACTTCACTTGCAATTGCGGGTGAAGCCATGTGCTACCGCCTTCTGAGGAAACCCAAGTGGGTCTGCTTTGAAGGTGGTTGGTTTCTTTGCTTAGCTCATGACGGGCGTCTAAGTCTCATGACCAGCTGTTTCTCAGGCTCTGAGGGTCAAGAGAGATCACCTCTTGTTCCTTAGACTCAGAAGCTGAATGTGCCATTTAGTCTTCTGTCACCTCGTTCTCAGTCACGTCTTTTCTCATCAAATATGAGCGTGAGCAGTCTTCAAAGCTCTGTTCTTGAACCAAACTGAGCAAGAGTTGTTTCCCTTCACTCCACACGCCTAAAAATGAGCTTCCCTGTCACGTACCCATTTCCACGTAGCTGAAACATTCTTCTTTGAGGGAAGATCAGGCTCACAACACTCAGGAAGCTAATGTTACAAAGCCCAGATAGTTGCAACATTCACAAGGCGTGCTCTCCAAGATTAATAAAGCAATAAACAATTACAAGGGAGAGGGGCTCACTGACCAGCTGTCAGGAAGCCTCAGGGATGCTGTCGTTCATGCTAGGGTGGGCTTTCCCATGATACAGCTGCCCTTGAATTACCCACAGTCCTATAGACTTCTCTCCCAGGTCTCTGTAAGTAACCCCTATAAACTCAACTTGTTCACTAGGCTACACTAGGTTGAATCATTTTGTTGGGCTATTGGTGCCCTGTCTGGGGTTAATAGATGTTTTCACATTTACCCAGGAAAAGAAACACTATGCTTGATAAGGGTGATTTTTCAATCATTAGTTATTGCTAACATATCACAGCACCTACATTACAGCATATTTACATTGAAGTGTAGATGGGACATATTGTATCTGATGCCATGTAGCCTGAAAGTACCTTGGATAACTAGGAACTGACACTGTTTGAAATCTACACTCTCTAGACACAGCAGTAACTCAAAGTTTTGATGGATGAGTGGATGAATTAAATCCTTTAAGACTGTCAAGGCCAAGTGCTTGAAAACTTCATCATTGTTTAACACTTTCCATGAAAAGCACATTCCAAGTGACAAATTTGCTTCACGTAAACTTTCGGAACACGAAATTCCACACACCAGAATTTTCCTGGTAGAAGTTTCTACGATTCCGCTGTTAAGACTTGACAGTATTCTCTCTTTGCTCTCTGTCCCTAACTGCTAATTCCAGTCCCTTGTTCTTCACAGATGGAACAACCTTCTCTTTACAGCTCCAACTGTTCCTTCTGTGGCTTTGTTGAACGTGGCATTTTGTATATTCTGTAACATCACATAGGAGTGGGCTGAAAGAAGACTCATATGCAATTATGTGCTGCCCCGGGGCCGTGGCTGATGACCGCCAAGCCTTTGTTCCACCGCACACACCGAGATACTTTGCCCAGCTCAGGCTTGCTGCGCTTCTCCCTCGTGTAGACGTGGAGAGCTGCTAATGAGACGCCCCTTTGCCCCGTGGGACTTTATGGAGTGTAGTAGCCCTTCGTTTCCATAGCTCTGTTCTCTGGGGTGTCCTGCTGCAGTCCAACCAGGAGGCTCTCTTCCATCTCTGTCCTTCCTCCATTTGGCAAATAATTCTTCCCTCCTCCTAGGGCTGAAGGTGGACATGGTCACTCACGTTTGCACTACAGTAAAGTAGCTTTTTCAAGGCTTTTGAAAGGCTACTGAGCTGCGTTTCTTGGTAAAGCTTCTGGGAATGCTGACTGCTTTCTGCTCTTCGATTTCTTTGGTATCCAGAAATAGAAAGCAGATAAGGATGCTGACCTTGGGTGGAACAAAAGGAGGTGCTTTAAAAGTGAACGATGCAGCCGGGCGTGGTGGCGCACGCCTTTATTCCCAGCACTTGGGAGGCAGAGGCAGGTGGATCCTCAGTGAGTCCGAGGCCAGCCTGGTCTACACAGTGAGTTCCAGGACAGCTGTGACCCGCGGCATCATCTCTTTGTTTGCCTGCCTGTTCTCATGGACTTGTAAGCTGTTTTTTTCATTTTAAATGACTCATGCAAAATCTGTGCTTCTGTCCATCGCATTTATATTACTTACTTTTATTGATTTCTATTTTTATTGAGATGTAGAAATATATAGTTCTTTAGCCTAATAAAAGAAAATTTTAATTCTCAAACATAATTACCTTCTCATGTGTGTATGTGCATGTGTGTATGTCTGTATATGCACATGCTCATGGATGTATGTGCATATGCATATGTTTGTGTGCACATTCATGTGTATTCGTGTGGACATGTGAATGTGTATTCAAATGTTTACATATGCAGGTGTGCATGCGTGTTCATGTTGTGGGTGTGTGTTCATGAGTATGCATATGTATGGGTGTATATGTGTGGGAATGTGTAGGTGTCTGTGTGTGTGGGTGCATGTGAAGGCCAGATATCACCCTCAGTTTCCTTCCCTTACATGCGTCCACCTTGTTTTTGAGACAGGTCTCTCCCTGGCCTGGGATTGGCCTCATCAGGCTGAATGGCCAGAACACTCCAGAGTTCCACTGGTCTCCTCCCCTGCAGGATTGGAATTACAACTATGTGCCAACACATGTGGCTTTTTTACATGGGTTCTGAGGATCAAACATGGGTTCTCATGCTCACATGGCTCTTTACTGACTGAACCACCTCCCCAGTCCCCTACTATGCATTTTAAGCTATAGCAAACTTGGAAAACCCACCTTCAGCAATGATTAGTGACAGTTTTCTTCTATTGTGAAAACCAGGTGATCCAGACATAAAATACTACTTCCCAAAATAGTCCAATTTCCTCCTTTCTTCCTTTCTTTTCATTTATTTGTTTGTTTGCTTGTTATTTATTTACTTCAGGTTTTTGAGACAGGGTCTCCCTATAGCCCCAACTGCCGAGAACTCACTATGTAGATCAGGCAGGCCTCCATCTCACAGAGATCCACCTGCTTCTGCCTCCTGAGTGCTAGGACTAAAGGTGTGTACCACCACACCTGGCCAAAAATTATTCTCATAAAAAGTTAAATCTGAATTTGATCAAGCCTTCATGAAACTAGCACCTCCCAGTAAAGTCTGGTACAAAAAGACATGTTAAGACTGTGGGAATGTAGTCAGATAAATCCTGAACTTACTTATTCAACAAATAAATCACAAGGGGAAAATTCAAAGAAGTTGGAAGAAATTTGTAAATGTAGAGACTTGAGGCATTCATCAACTGAGTGTTGACTGAATCCTTAGAGGAAGACTTGGAACTGTTAAACAGTTACTTCATTTGACTGAAGAGGGAATGGAGTCTTAGGAATACTATGTAACATGGTCAAGGGCATATATAGTTCCAGGAATCTTCTGTTAACATGCTTGCAGTCTGATGCCATGTCTTAGAAGCAGACAGAATCATTCATTGTACATGGAGGTCATGATTCCTGAGTTAGACTTCAAACAGAAGGCAAATGAAGAATACGGTTCTATTTAGTCATAGAAATAAATAATATTAGTTTGTCTTAATCACTATGGATTTTCTGAAGGGTAATATGTAGCATCTGTAAGTCCCTCATGTTTCACTCTGGTGAAAGGAATCCAAATTAAATGGAAACAAGGTGGTATCCTCGAGTGCAGGCTACATGGCCTCCATGCATGTGCATGGCATGAACCAAGGAGAGCCTCACGACGCTGAATTTGCCTTTGAACTCAATATTCAGCTAGTCATAAAGTACCGAACCCAAACCAAAGCAGCCTTGTAACTACCACTCTTCCTTATGAACTAGAATCAATATAGACAAACCTTCCTTAACCCTTTTCCATAAATATTTGAAATTTGATGTCATAGTTTTAGGTATAAGAAGATAAACTTGACCTGTATGTAACTAAACCAATATTAAAATATATCTTTTATGCACAGCATCATTCTTTTATTTTCAATTTTTTAATTCAGGTTTTGTACATTTCATGCAACAGTTTTTAATCAAATTTAGACCTCTTCCCCCATCCACGTACCATTCTTGAGAAGGAGAAACAAGAGGAAACTGATCTTGGAAGGTCAACATGCTGAAGGAAGGATGTGGTATGAAAATGTTTTCTTAGGGTATATGTTAATGCATTTACATTTACCCTATGTGTATGAAATGGAAGAATTCAAATACGAATTCAAGCATGAAGGATTGATTTTCCAAAAAACATTTTATTTATTATTTTTATTTTATGTGTATGAGTGTATTGCCTGCATGTGTGTGAGTGCACCCATGTCATGCAATGCCTGCAGGTCAGAAGAGGGCATTGGATCCCCTGGGACTGGAGTTAGGGATGCTTGGTAACCACTGTGTGGTGCTGGTATTTGAACCCAGATCCTCTGCAAGAGCAGTCCCTGCTCTTAACCACTGAGCCATCTCTCAAGCCCCCTGAAGCATAGACTTTAAAGAATATATTTTGATATGTTTAGCTAATATGTAGAGATTTAAAATTCTCTTTATTCCATTATTGATTTTTCTGTTTTGTTGCTGAGAATAAAACCTAGGGTCCCATGCATGCTGGGTAAAGCACTGAAAGCCAGACTACATGCCTAGCCCAATGCTGATACTCTACCCTTTAAACTTGATGTGATACCCATGATTTTATCCCAGTCATATGTTAAAGACAGTAACACCAGCAGAAAGTAATCATCACAGAAGACATGTGTTTATCAGTCACATTACAAAAGAATTAGTTGCACTGGCAGCAACCTCTTGCATATAATGATAGGATTCATTTAATGAACAATTTGCATGGCTTATCTTGAGAGTTTTTTTTTTTTTATTTCCTCTCGGGAAACAATCACTCAATGTTTAAGTTTTAAATCAGAAAAACTATTGAGAATCTGAAATAACAGACTGGAGAAATATTTCCTGAGAGCCCATTGTATGTGAGATGCAGGGACATGCATGCATTCTTGAGAAAACAAAATAAACGAGACAGGATTCACACGGCAAGCATTTGACGTGGCAGGAATTGAAATGTCAAGGATAAGACAGGCAGACAGAAGTCGGAGGAGCACAGTAATGTGTGGAGCAACTGCTCAGACATATTCTCATTTGCCTGCCATGTCTGAGTCAATCGATGCACATATCTTAATTTATTTTGCTCTTGACATATTGCCTATAATTTAGACCCCTGATCCCCAGTAAAACCCAACTGAGCATCCTGCTAAAGCATCTGGCAGGCAAGGACTTCCGTCCTAGCAGACATTATTAGTCCATTTGCAGAACATTCTGCTTATTATGTTTGTAAGATTGGGCAAAGTAATCACTACCTTTCCAAAGATCCTTCTCTGTTCTCTGGTAATGGAGAGATACATATTTATACTTTAAAAGTATAATTTTATACCATGCAGGCTAATAAACTTTTAATAAAATGGCTAACACCACACAGTAGGCAATTTTTCCTAAACACTCACTCATTAATTAGTTCATCTATTTACCAAATATTTGAGGGACTTTTACTCAGTGCACTCTGTAATTTTCCTTTTATCTCCTTATCTCCCTCATCATCTGCCTCTTCTGGACTTTTAGTTTATAAATAACTGAACTTCAGTCTGACTTTATTTAGTTATTTACTTTAAAATGATTCACTTAGGTATTTATTTTTATGTGTATGAATGTTTTTGCCTGCATCTATGTTGTGAAATGCCTGCAGAGGCCAGAAGAGGGCGTTGGATTCCCCTGGAATTGGAGTTATGGATGGTTGCTAGCCACCATGGGGGTGCTGGGAGCTGAACCTGGGTCCTCTGAAAGGGCAGGCAGTGCTGTTAACTGCTGAGCCATCTCTCCAGGCCCCCGACATATTTAAAAATTGATTTAATTTTTCTTTTTACATTACCATTTCTCACTATTTTTATAAATGTTTTCAAAGTTAGTCTATATTTCAGTATTTTCTTATCTCCCATTTAATTCCCAACTCACTGCAGCCAGTAATTTTTCTGTTTCTTACTTAAAATGGATGCTTTAAGGTAGCTAGCAATGTTGAGAGAGGAACTTAGCCTCTCTGCAACATTTGGCATGACTCATGCCTCCTTTCCTGATGTTTCTTCTTCATGACCTATGCACTGGAAAGGAAGGAGTTAAAGCATGCCCCCTATGACTCATCTTTCCCCCATTAAGAAAGAGAAGGTGCTTTGGGATGGAAAAAAACTTGTGTAATCTTACAAACATAATTAGCAGACTGTTGTGCAAATGCACTGATGGTATCTGCAGACTGTTGTGCAAATACATTGATGGTATCTTCAGACTGTTGTGCAAATGCACTCATGCCATCTGTTTAGGAGGACACTCCTTATTTATAAAAGGCTTTAACAGGCTGTTCCTACTTTCTCTTTGCTGTGAATGAACATGACTTAAAATATAGGACTTATGGCCCACTGGGAATTACCCCCCAAACTAATTGACTATTTGAGATATAAAATGGAAATGTTTGTAATCTGAACTGTCCTCGGTGTGCAAGACATTCTTCCTAAATTATTTCTTTTGGACTGGACTTCATGTTCAGTGTGGGAAGGACCCACCTGGGGCCCCTCGAATGTTCCTGACTTTCCTCTGCTTTGCCTGACCTTGTTTGATTGTACCCTTTCGAGGCTTGGTCTGCTTGATGTCAGTCAGTCGCGACAGTCCAACAGTGTGTATCAGCTCCTCCATTTGTGCATTGCTGGTTCCCGCCTGATCTTTACAGGCTGTTGCTTTTTCCCTATAAATATCTGCTTTTCTCGAGGGTTTTCTTCTGCCCTCATGTGAACTGCAACTATTGGGAAAACCTGTGTCTTCAAACAGTATTAAATTGCTACTAAAATAGAAACAGATTGCTATTTGATTGTTCCCAAACTGGAGAAAACCTTCACCCATGTAACAGTGGAACAGGCAGACTCTCCCTTTCTCACACCTCTGGTATCTGTGATGTCACAGCACACACGCTGGCTGTACTCTCACTAGCTCCACATGAGTTCTATCAAATCTGGACCCAATATTGCTAACTCAGTCCTGGAGAGTTAATAGTATTCCCTCATATGCCATTGGTGTTCCTGCCTCTAGCATACTTTCTCTACAGCCTCTTTTCATGCCGTGCTGCTGGATTCCATGTTCAGTGTCAAGCTGGTCACAGTGTACCGAGGCTTACAATTCTTCAAGGATCTGTGGCTATCAAGACAGCATAAAACCTCCATGAGCTTTGTTTGGGCCATCCTGTTTGAGTGTGACTCCCACAACACAGGGTACTAAAAAGGAGAAACGGAATGACAACAGACGGGAAGGATTCTGCCCAGAAAAAAATCAAGAGAGAAAAGAGTAAAGAAAGGGAGAGAGCACTTGCAGACTCTGTACCTGATAAAGGGCCACTATCCACTTTTTATACTAACCTAAAAAATTAATTTTAAAATGGAATTTAAGTTAGAATATTTTTGGAGATAAAGAAAGTAACTCCATAAAGACAAGAACTTGATTTCTCCAAGGAAGGCACAATAGTTTAAAATTTCTTAGCACCTGATAAAAACCCTGAGTGCGGATTACAACAGCATTTCCTGTGGTTGTCAGGTCATGTTGACACCATCCGCCAGAATACAGAACGTGTGGCAAGCACAGCCATCTTGATTTTATGAACTCACAGAATCCAAAGACAAGAAGTAGAGAGACTCATTCCTTCGAAACACACACTTAAAGCGTTTATGAAAACTGGCTTTAAATTGTGTGAAAACATTTTTTATTTAATGTCAGAGAATTGAATACTTTCTAAAAATGTCTGTTTTCCAAGGTCTGCGAACTTTACCTCCAAGGACTTGTACTTAAGGGCTTGGAAGGACCGGCCTGCGCCTTCATGGGGCTCTCTTCTGTTTGGGCACAAGCTGCAGATGACGCAGGGGTGCAGGCCAGCATTAGAACCCACCAGGACGGCTGATTCTGGATGGTGATCAGTGTGAGATCACAGACGTAGAAGTTGAATTTTTCAAGTGTACTTCTGTACTGTTGGCTGAAACTTTCAAGTGACCACTGATACAGAGGCAGCCACTCTGGAAGTCAGAGCAGGAGGGTTTAAAGTTGTCTCTGAGGTGCAGTGATGTCGCAAATACCCTTCCACTAAGAAGAACATACTGGTTGGTTTTCGTAACACTGGATGGTATATTAAGGTCCTCAAGAGGAACAGAACCAGTATAACGAACATGGTAAAGGAAGATTTGTGTTTTTGGCTTACGTGATATGGTCCAGGTTGACCAACAATGGTGTCTCACACTGGAGAGGGCTGAGAATCCAGTACCTGCTCAAGTCACCAAAGATGGATATCTCAGCAGTCCCAATCTGGTGCGGAGGCCTGGAGGATTCTGGAGAGTGCTAGTCTTCAGTCTACATTGGAAGCATGGAGGAAGTCGGTCTGACATCCATGAAAGTGTTGGGACATGCTGTCCTGGCCTCCATCTGCACCTCCCCCGCAGTGACCTTTTGGGCCTCTTGGTTCCTCAGCCTCAGAATTGTTTACCAGCTCATTTTCTGGTATCAGGTCATGAGAACACCATGACCTGGCACTGACCCTGCGGTCATGCTACAGCTCCCCTGCCCTGTTGGGTCAGCTGCCTTCTGGGCTAGGGTATAAAAGCAACCTGGGACTGAGAAATAAAGGCTTCTTCTGCTACACAAAAAGTGTGATTGTCTCTTCAATCCTGACGTCCTCTGCTCAGAGATCAGCTTTGTGCCGCGCAGGCGTGGCATGAAAGGATGTGGCAATAGCAATGACAGGACAGGGGAACTGCCAGTAGGAGAGGAGGTGAGCAGACAGAAAGCAGAGCTCCTTCCTTCACGTCGTTCTATCTGGGCTGCCTTGGCAATGTGCTGCCCATGTTTACGGTGGGACTTTCTGCTTCAAATAATTTGATTAAGAAAATCCCTCACAGGAGTGCCCAGTACCTTGCCTTTAGTGGATTCCAATTCCAGCCAAGTTGCCAACCAAGGTTGACCATCATAGACCTGATCTCATGCCTCTTTCTTTTCCAAGTGCCAAGTTCCTGAACACTCGCCATCTCTACGTCCAGTCAGCCCATCTCATAGCCAAATCGTTTTCTCCATCTTTGTTTCTTTCTGCCCTTTGTGTGGACATCTGTCCTCTCTATAATTTGAATTCAACTCAGCAGAGTGACCAGAAACCTTAGCCTCTGACTCTGTAGGTCAATCCCAATGAAACTATTTCTCCGGACTGTTCAAGCCTGAATATGACATACAGTGAGGAGACAAAGGATAATGTTTACACAAAGGCAATAATTAGAAGACCTTGCTATGAAGGTCACTCTAACTTCCATGGCATTTCCACCAAAGGCTTTTAGGTGTCTTCTCTTCTGTAATGCAGAACCCCTAGGAATTGGAAGAAGTGGGTCTCCTGCATTGTGAAAGGGACATGGTGGAGCCATGGGGTGGAGGGGGTGCTCCAGATCCCAAGACTTCTGTGAGAAAAGGAAAAAATGACAGCTGCGTACATCTAAAACCCCATACAACTGAGAGTACATAATCACCAAAATACAATTGATTAGATGTTTAAGCATATCTTCGAAGAATACTTTTTTAAAATTTTGATCTTTTTGAGACATGGTCTCCTTGTGGCCCCAGTTGGCCTAGAACTCTCTATGTAGACCAGGCTGGCCTTGATGTCACCGAGATCTGCCTGCCTCTGCCTCCAGAGAGCTGGGATTAAAGGTGTGCTTCCCCATGCTTGGCTCTTTGAAGAACTCTAAAAATCATTTCAGCACAGCATCCCTTAAGCTCTTATTCCTTTGCTGTTGTCACTACTTCTTTTGTCTTTTTTAAATTAAAAAGCCCTAATCTTGGGCCTTAAGGGATGACTCAGTGGTTGGGAACTCTTGTTCCTCTTGCAGAGGATCTGAGTTCAGCACCCACATCGAGTGTCTCAAAACACCTGTAACTCTAGTTCCAGGGGCACTGACACCTTCTCCTGGCCTCTGTGAGTACTGCATACACATGTTACACATATGGGCAAGTTGGCACACACACACATACACATAAATAAAAAAAATGATGAGCGCCCTAGTCCTTTATTCAAGGAAAGTCCCAGAAATAAGTCAGGAAAAATGAATTGCTGTAAGGTACACATGGTAGAATGGAAGGTGTCCCTAAGAATATACGTATGGGAAACAACCCTGAGTGTGTGTTCCAGAGAGTTCTCCCACGTGACGAATCCTTTACAGATGAAGCTGAAGGCCAGTGAGAGTTGTGATTTCCTTCAAAGCATCTTCTTGAATAAGCCGAGGATCTGGGACTGCAAGCAGAGCTCATTCTGCTGTTAGAACTCTCCATTCCTCACCCCAGCCAATCTACACAGTTCTTGGGAACTGGGAGATCCAGGTCATGACTCCTGTTTACTCCACAGTGCCCTGGAAGGAGGGGGGGATGCACAGAGCCCTGCAGCCAAGAAGAATAATGTGTTCATCAGGGAAGCTCCTGGGCTAGAGAGCGAAACACTTTGACCGGAGGAGACTGAAAACGAGCAGCTTTAGGTTGTTTCTTCTTTCTGGAGGGAGAATTAGTCACTTTATGTTTTCCTTTTTTATTCTTTATGAATTGAAAGCACACAGAGAATCATATGCATTCATGTGTTCAGCTACCTGAATTTTAACTAAGCATCTCCTGTGATAAGCATCTAGGTTTAGAAGCACGGCATGCCAGAGTCATCCTGTGTGCTCCCTCCAGGGCGGTTGGTACTGTGACGTCCCGCATCATAGACTGGTTTGTCCGTCTTTGAATTCTGAGAATTCCACCTCTTGCTACATCCTCTCTTGCAGCTGACGTTGCAGTTACTTGTCCGGTTGCTGTTATGAAACACCTCATGAAAGCAGCTTAGGGAAGGAAGAAGGGTTTATTAGTTTGTGGGGATATACTCTGTCAGGGTGGGGAAGGTAGCTGTGGGTCTCCCGAGGAGGCAGCTGGTCCTACTGCACCCACAGTCAGGAAGCAGATAGAGGCGGGATGCTGATGCTCAGGTAGCTTTGTCCTTTTTGTTGAGTGCAGGAGCACATCCTATGGAATGGTGCCACCTACATTTGGGGAGGGTCATCCCACTGTAATTAACGTAATCTAGATCCTTTCTCACAGGCATGGCCAGAGGATAAGCTAATGAAGACAGTCCCTCACAGGCACATCCAGAGGCTTCTCTCCTGGGTAATTCTAGATCTTGTCAAGTTGACAGTGAATGTTTTGGTATCAGGATAATTCTGGCTTCATAGAGAGTTTGGCCGTGTCGCCTACTTTTCTATTTTATGGTGTTAGTTCTTCAAAGCAATGATAGACTTCACTGGTGAATCCATCTGGGTGTAGATATTTTTAGGTGGGGGACATTTTTTAATTACTACTTCAGACTCACTGCTTGTGATGTGTCTGTCTGAAATATTTATCGTCCTTTGGTTTAATTTTGGAAGATCGCATGTATCTGGAGATTTGTCCATTTTGTTTAGATTTTCCAGGTTGGTGGACTGTATGGTTTTAAGATATGTTTTCATTATTAAAAAACCTCTTGATCTCTGTTGAAATGTCTCCATTTTGCTGTCATTTTTATTGATTTAGGTCTTCTTTCTTTTTGGCTAACAGGTTGTTACCCTTCTTTATCTTTTGAAAGAACCAACCCTCTTTTCATTGACCCTCTGTGTTTTCTTTCATTTCTACTTTGTTAATTTCTGCCCTGACACTGATTCTCTCTCTATTGCTTCTGGGTTTGTTCTGTTTTTCCAAGGAGCTAAGGTATATCACGAAGTGATTTATTTCCCCTCTCTCTGATTTCTTAAGGTAGGCAAATGGAGCTATAAACTTCCCTGGTGAGGCCGTCTCCCTTGTATTGTGTAGCTTTTGGTGTGCTTTGTTTTTATTTTCATTTGACTCCAGGAATTTGTAATTTTTCTTAATTTCTGTATTGATTCATTCATCAGTAGTGTGCTGTTTAATCTCCACGAGTTTGTGTATGTTCTGGGGTTTGTCTTGCTGTTGGTTTGTAGATTTATTCCATTATGATCAACCAGAATGTAAGAAATTATTTCAGTTTTCCTGTTTGTTAGTATCTGCTCTGTGTTCTAATATACTATCTATGTGAGAGAAAGTGCCATGGTTTTATTAAGAATTCTTTCTACCCTTTAGAATGAAACCCTCTCCTTTTCTATGCTCAAGATCTTGGGTTTTGGTCTTAGTTTCTCACGGGCTTTGAAACGCCTGCTGTTGCTGTGTTATTGACTATTTTGTCTTTGTCGAGCGTCCCCATCCTGCCGCCTTACCGTCAAGCTCTGATGTTCTGCCTCTCCTGGACATGTTCTATTACTGAACATTGTGTGGGTGTGGAGCATTTACTTGACTAACTGTGCATCTATCTCATTTACAGTGTTTGGTTTTCATACATATTTCTTTTTATTGAATTATTATTTTATATCTTGAATTGACTCATAATTCCCTCATCTGGATTTTTTTTGAAAAAACTTTTGTATTTTCTTAGGGTTTGTTCAGGAGTGTTTTCTTTCTTCTTTGATTTCTTTGGCCATGCATGTAGTCGTCTTTTGGGTCCTTTGTCTGGGATTTCATCTAATCCACTCCCACTGGAGGCCATTACTGTGGTTTCAGCAATTTTTGGAGAAGTTATGTTGCCTTGGTCTTCGTGTTTCCTATATTATTGTGTTAGGGTTTATACACCTGGGGCTATTTCATTGTTTGCTTATTTTATCAACTGTATTTTTCAATTAGTATTTACAATGTTCTAATGAGACTGTGTTGTGGGAGAGTCAGGTTGTGCAGTTCAGAAGTTGCACATTTGCTCTAGGAGCTCAGAGTGCTCGTGTGGTGCAACCTGTATTATTCCCAGAGTAGAATATTAGCTCTAGATGCAGCTGCAGCTGCTGGATATGCCCCCAGGCACAAGCCACATGAGCCAGTCAGCAGCAGTGGCCCATTTGAATTCAATAACTATTGGAGGACAAATGAACCAGGACAGTGCGGTGTATCTGGAGAAGGGAAGCAGGCATGAATGAGGGTTAACTTTGAGAAAAGACAAAGACGGTGAGAAGTAAGGGGAAGGCTGGGCTACTGTTGGGGTTCACATATTTCAGAGGCTGTGAAGCTGTGGAAGACTATATTTCTAGGTGTAAGAGGACACAATGAAGAACGAAAGACAGAGCAAGAGGAACGAGAGGGAAAGTATGTGGGTTGTGTGTGGGAAGAAAACCAGAGTGAGCCCACTCAAACTGGAGGAGAAACAGTCTAAAACCCAACCGAGCAATATGCAAGCAAAAGAAAAACCATCATGAGACATACATGTGTGTGTGGAGATTGTAAACAGGGCAACAGAAGACTAAAACCTAAACATGACAAAGGAACTCACTGTGACATGCAAACGATTAGAAAAGATCACATGTGAGGCTGTACTTTAGAAAGGCCACAGTCAGTAATTTCCGCCTCGGGGTGATGAGTTTTGAATTCTCTCCCTGTGATACTTCATTTAGCAAACTGTAATGGTTGGGGAAATGTAATTTGCAATTCCAGTTCAAAGCTAAAGAACCATATGTTTTGGGGGCGGGGTGTTGCTGGAGTGCAGACCAGTTACCTTGCTGAGTGTTTCTGACACACCTGTGACCTCCAGCAGTGGGGCCCCTCTGAGCTGTCTTGGGTTTGTCAACTTGGCTAGTCCAGGCTGTGTTGGGGAAGGGTAAGCAGGCACTCTTAGCCGCTGGAACAGTCTCCGTCTTCCATTGTGGTTGTATTTGGGGGAGGGGAGGTTGTTGGTCTTGCCTGGTAGTTTTTACAGAACTCAGTCCTCCGACCCCCCCCCCCAAGCCCCCAGACCAGGCTTTAGCTATTGAGCTTCTTCTGTCCCTGCAGCTGAAGAGAAGTCTTCCCCAGGGCACCCTGTGAACCCTGCAGCACAGCCGGCTTTGACTAGTCACATATCTGCAGTGGCTCCTTCCTCCTTCCCTGCAGACATCTCACCTGGCTCAATTCCTTCCTGTATCTAGTCTCTCGTAAGAAAACAGACCGTTATATATAATCTCCACTATTTTCTTTTGCAAGTTTTCATGGCTAAGGCTTCTAATATACCATTATAACCAGATATATAGAGTTCAGATTTTTTAAAGTACTAAAACAGATGAGTGCATCAATGATGGGGGGTGGTGTTGGAGAGGCAGCTTAACAGTTAAGAGCACTTACTGGTCTTTCATAGGATCTGGATTCTGTTTCCAGCACCCACATGGCATTTCATAGCCACCTGTAACTGTAGTTTCAGGGGATCTAAAGCCCTCTTCTAACCTCTGTGAGCTTCTGCACCCATGTGGTGCACATACATACACTTAGATACACACATACACAAAACTAAAAAAAAAAATACTTTTTTGAAAAAGAAAGAGAGGTCAGGCATGGTGGCGCATGCCTTTAATCCCAGCATTCAAGAGGCAGAGGCAGGCAGATCTCTGTGAGTTCGAGGCCTGCCTGGTCTACATAGCAAGTTCCAGGACAGCTGGAGCTACGGGAGACCCTGTCTCAAAAAGACCCCCCCCCAAAAAAAGAAAAAGAAAATAAAAAGAAAGAAAATAGAAGGGAACAAAATTACTTAACACTTCCTTCAATTAAGGGTCAGTTTGGAGATGAAAAGAATCATTTAAAATAGTTAGAGTGACAGAATTTAAAAAAGAAATGAGCTATGCAAATCGTAGAGCAGCAAGGACCAGCAAGGTGACCCAGAGACTTGCCCTGATGTGAAATCCATCACCACATGTAAACTGGAAGGATGAGAGTATCCCATGGCCCCAGGTACAGAAACTGGTTACACAGTGAAGATGGACCCTCGGAGCGTAGTAGATGTAAAGCGGATGGAGAGCTGACATTGCCATGGACATGGACATAGAAGACCCAGGAATCAGCCAAAATGTCAACAAAACCCATCAGGAAACCTGGATGTGCAGGTACCTCTGCTGAGGATTATCTTCAAATGACTTTTCCTGATGATGGAGGTGATAACGGAAAGAACTATTGAAGGATGTTACAGGTAGGATGAAGCGAAACGATTTGGAGTTTTGTGCTGTGTTCTAGCCCAGCACGTCACAGAGTGCAGCACATGGAGGATCAGGTGGAGCTTTTGTGAAAGCGTAGAGCATCTGCTATAGTTCACTTCTCCATTGCTGTGGTAAAACATTAACCAGAACCAACTTGCAGAGGAAAGGTTTTGTTTCATCTTGGACTTCCAGGGCACAGTCCATCTTTGAGGGAAGTCAGGCAGGAACTCAGGGCAGGAACCTGGAGGCAGGAGCTGGAGCACAGGTCATGGAGGAACGCTGCTTACTGGCTTGCTCCCTGGCCCCTGCTCAGCCTGCTTTCTTATGCAGCACAGGCCCACCTGCCCAGGGGTGGCACCACCCACAGTGAGCACTCAACAATCAAGAAAGTGTCTCATAGGCAAACCCACAGGCCAGTTTGATAAAGAAAATTCCCCAATTAAGGTTCCCTCTTCCAGGTGTGTCACGTGGACAGCTGACACTCTCTAGTGAAACCAACTCGGAAATTATGAATTACAGTTCACTCTTAAATGGCACAGACTTCAATTTCTGCATTTCTGAGGAGTCCCAGGGGTTGTTCTTAATAGTTGACATGTGAAAGGTACTGTGATACTCTTCTAGCAATTAAATTCACATTTATTTATCATATGTTACTTAGCTGTTCCAATGAATGACCTTTGGAGGCTCTTCTGATGACCTAGAATAGGGTGGGTGTTATTAGACCCAGAATATTTAATATTAGCCCCCTTGCCATGGCCTCCCCAGCAATGAGCATAAAGATTGACATAAGGTAGTGTGATGATGAATCCTGGGTGTCAACTTGACTGGATCTGGGATTAACTGAAATGAGAGAGATCTTCTTGATTGGACCATCTGAAGCTGGAAGACACACTCTAAATGTGGGTGCTACCTTCTGATGGCAGCTGGTATAAAAGGCCAAGGCAGAGGAGAACGTCAGGTTTCTTGCTGCTTGCCTTCTCTCTCGCTGGTGAGTTCGTCTTGCTGCTGTAGACTGAAGACTAGCTGATCTTTTGGAATTCGTCAGACCTTCAGCACCAGATTCGGACTATGAGACATCCAGCCTCGTGGACTGAGTGACTATGGATTCTCAGCCTCTCCAGTGTGGTGCAGCCATTGTTGGAGTACTCGGACTCTATCCTGTGAGCTAAACTGATAAATCTCTGTACACATATATTCATTCTACCGGTTCTGTTTCTTTGGAGAACCCTGACTAATACAGGTAGGAACATATTTACTAATTTAGCTGCAGGTGAAAATATCACTGACTGCCATCATCTTGCTTTGAGAACCTCTTTTTCTCCTGAAACAGAATCAACTGTTATTTCAAAGTTTTTTGAGCATTGTACATAATGGGAAGATTCTTATTTTTCAGACTATGAGGCTGGAGATGTGGGAAGTAATTATTTTATTAACATTGACTTAACATGTTTATGTAGGATTTGAAATATAGAAAGGCAAGGATTGATTCTCACTGTTGGTAAAATCCTTTTTTTGCAATACACCAGGCAAATTCAGTAACTTTTTTTTGTAGTAAAAATTGATGAGGTGATTTTCAAGACATGCCTGTTTATAGTCTCTGTAGTTTCCTCTCCTACACAGTTATAGCCTTCCTTTTATGGACAAATACATGTCATCCAACTCTAATAGCCACCCAGACATACATCTTTTATAACTTAGTAAACAAATCTCAGTGCACACAGACACTCTCTGAGATTTTAATTTCTTTGTCTTGGAAGTGCTGTCATCCTGTCCCTTCCGGAATGACTCCTTATTCGTAAGCACTCACTGAACTTTCTTTGTCATGTGGACAAGGCTTTGTGAAGGATATAAATCTATTTTGCATCTGTAACTCAAGATTCAAATTTCCTTTCCAAATTAGGATGTTATTCAGCTCCTTAATCATGCATTCCATCCAAAGCTACACATCTATTTGTTTTCTGCTGTCTTCTCTGAGCCAAGCTTTTAATTTTATGGCTTTGCTTGAGAGAAAAGCCATTGAAGTATTTTTTGCACCACGTGTGTCATGGCGGAAATATTATTGCCTAACATGGAATTATTCCTTTTCAAATTCAAGTTGGTAAAGACAATGGGCACTTTAAAAAAATGGTATGTTGTCAAATATATCCATTCATTACTGAAATGTGATGTAATGGCATGGTTTGTGTGTTTCCATTTCAGCCCAGAAGAGTTCAGGAAAGTAGAAAGAAATAGGGACTGTAGCAAAATCCACTTCTCCAAAGAAATGTGGAAGATAGATGACTCATCAGGAGACAGGAAACGTGCGAGGCATTCATGCACAGTCATGACTTTGTGCTCCTCCAGGTCACTAAGACCTACAAGGAGTTTCCTTTCCTATACAGAGTCCTATTTAAATTCTAGGGAGGTCACAGCCTCAAGAATGACTGAACTTTCTTGTCTTTAGGTAAGAAAATATCTAAGTCCAATCTTGTATACAGACTTCCTCCAAAGCAAATTTTCCCAGAACACTGGACCTTGGATCAGTCCATCAATAATATATCTTATAAGGGTTTAAAGTCTAGAATAGATAAAGACCTCTTACAACTAAACAATACAAAGTCAAATACGCCAATTCAAAATGGGCAAAGAATACAGATAGTAATCTCTTCTAAAATAATAGCCAATAAACATACGAAAAGATACTTAACAGTAGTCATTAGGGGAAAGTATGTATAAATTCAAGTGAGATTCACTTCACACTCATGAGGGGGATCTAACAAAAGCTACAGGTAAGACCAAATGTGAGTGTGTTTGAAGTTAAACTGATACCCCAGTGCTTTTCTGGAGGGAATGTAAAAGGGAGGTGGTTACTGTGGGAAATGGTTTCATGGTTCCTCAGTGTTAAGCACAGCATTGCTAGATAGCCCACCAACCTACGCCCAGGGAAGTTCCAGAGAAGTCAACATCTATACTTTCACAAAGTTTTTACACACCCTTCACTGCAACATTATTCAAAAATTCTATTCAAATGAGACCAACTCAAATATCTAACAACAGTTTAAGGAATAAACAAAATTTATGTAACATTTTATTTTTTAATTATTTTTACTTTATTTTATGTATATGAGTGTCTTGCTTGCATGTGTATAAATGCACCTATGTCATGCAATGTCTGAGGAAGTCAGAAGAGGGTGTTGGATCCCCTGGAACTGGAGTTATGGATGGTTGTTAGCTCCCATGTGGATGCTGGGACTCAAACCCAAGTCCTCTGCAAGAGCAATTAGTGCTCTAAACCACTGAGCCATCTCTCCAACCCTGGAACATATTTTAAAGTAGAATATCAGTCATTCTTAGAAGGACTGAAGTACTGATTCATGTTAAAACATAGATAGACATGCCTTGAAAACAGATTTCTGCCATGCGTCAGACGCTATGCTACAGGTAGTGTGTGAAGAAGACTAGAGCCAGGGACTGGAGAGATGGCTCAGCTGTTAAGAGCACTGCCTGCTCTTGCAGAGGACCCAACCTGGGTTCAATTCCCAGCACCCACATGGTGGCTAGCAACCATCCATAACTCCGATTCCAACGCTCTCTTCTGATGTCCACAAGTACTGCACAGCATGGGTGCACTTACATACATGCAGGCAGACACCTGTTCACATAAATAAAACTGTATAAACTTAAAAATGTTTTTAAAAGGATAGATCAAGTTACAAAGTTAGATTTTAGTTACTAAAATTTAGATTTTAGTGGGCTATGTGCAAGGCGATACCCTAATATCTACAGTTGTAGCAAGGGCTCATAGTATCTGCCTCCTCCCAGCAAAGGCTGCTTTCTATCCCTTTGCCTCTGTGAGCTTGGAGATTTCCCTTGGCCTGTGTAGTAGTGGGATTCCTATTCCACTACTACACACGTGGGTAGGAAAAGCAGCGGGGAGCATCTGTGACGCAGCCCTCAGCCCATCACAGATAAAGAATCAGCGGATGGCGTTCCTGGATCCTTGTCTTCAGTCTGATAGCCCTGAGGTGTGTTCTGTGCTGTCCCCCGCAGCTCTGATAGCCCTGAGGTGTGTTCTGTGCTGTCCCCCGCAGCTGGCCGTAGCAGCAGGTTGCTTCTTACTGCGTCCTTAATAAATCTCCTTTTCGCTGGCTCACTCTCTTGCACCTCTGCTGTGTTTTCTGGAATATGGTGGTGAATCAGTGAATGCCTGCATTCGAGTATTTTCCTGTGTGAGCTTCTGGGAGATCACACCTTGGTAAAAATATCCCTCTTAAGTTTTATTACTTATAATAATGCTCAAACAACCCTCATTTCACAGATGAGCGAACTAACATGTAGAGAAGTTCAGCCATTTCTTCAGATCACGGCGTTAGAAAATAGCACAGAATTTCAATTCCAAGGGACTGCGGTCTGTATTAAAGACCATGCTCTCTACTATAAAATAGTGATTCAATTCATTAGCTGCGTCTTTAATACTTTATGCTAGCTCCTTTGTCAACAGATTAAGGAAGAACAGTCTGGATGCTTCTAGAATCAATGTGGTCTCTTACTCCTGATTTGTGCTGTAGGTTTGTATGTTACAGTGAGCAGACTTGGAAACTTCTCCCACCTGAGGCAAAGATTCTTGTTATGTTACATGTTATGTGTTGTTATATGACAGCAAGTTCACAGATTCTTCATGTGTGAGATGAGAAAGCTAAGTGTTAGCTATTTTTTTTTTCATCTCAAAACTGTCTCTCCAAAACAGTTTCTCACAACATGAGTTCCATGAGATGGTAACAGAGAATAAATTATGAAAATTATACATGTACCATGGTCTCTTGTGGAACATTCCTCCATGCAGAGTAATATAGAACAGGTTCTAGAAAGTTCTATAGCAAAGAGGCCACTCAATTTAGTATTTGTCAAATTTATTTGATGAGGAAGTTCCTTATTTGTCTAAAAACCATTCATATTCCCTAGGGCTGATGTGGTGGTTTGAATGAGAACGTCCCCCCATAGGTCCAAGTATTTGGACATTTTGTCCCCAGTTGGTGGTGCTGTTTTGGGAGGTCTTAGGAGGTGTGGCCATGCTGGAGGAAGCACTGCACTGGGGGCGGGCTTAGAGGGTTCTTAAACCTTACTGGATTGCAAGTTGCTCTCTTGCTTCCTGTGTCTGCTTAAAATGTGAGAGCTTAGCTTCTGCTCCTCCTCCAGCCACCTCTGCCGCCATGCCTCCCCACCATGATGGACTCTTGTCCCTTTGGAACCCTGAGCTAAAATAAACTCTTCCTTTCAGAAGTTCTCTCAGTCATGGTGTTTCTATCACAGCAACAGAAAAGTAACTAAGACAGCTGGTTTTCTGTAAATATTTTTAAAAAATATTTATTCCAGAGCAAAGCATGGATTTGGAGTTGTCTTGAACACAGGCACAAAGCCCGTGTAGGACTTGAGTTATGAAGAGGCATGTACACCCAATTTGATGGCTGAAAATGATTAGTAAAATGTCTTAATGCAAAGTAGTAGAAGAGAAGAAGGAATAACGGAACGCGACCTCGCACGCATCCTGCTTCCCTCGTCGCTGTGCTGGCCCTGCTCACAGGACTGAAGGGCTCCGTCCCTTTTCTGCTGCTCACAGGGCCGCTTGCTCTCTGATGCAGAGGGAGAATCTCTCCAGATAGTTCCCCATAGAGAGAGTGGGCTTTGCCACACACTCTGGAAAACCTGTCATAAGCTTGAACTTCTGTTCTCATGGGAGAGTCTTTATGCCCATCTCCTAAGGCATTCTCAGTGTCTCTGTACTGCTTTTCCTGGGGTGGAAGTTCTCTCCTTCCTCCAGAGTCACACTTGCACACGCCAGTGCACATAAGTGAATACACACACATCATATATATTATACACCATATAAAGTGTGTGTGTGTGTGTGTGTGTGTGTGTGTGTAAAAAATGAACAAAGAAAGTTCACTATGAGAGAGGAGGGAGAGGTCTAAGCAGGATGGGGTATCACTAAAGGGAGCTGGAATACAGGTGACCTGAATGCAGATTAAGGGATTATTTTCAGGGAGGAAGTGGACCATCGGGACTGAGGGGGGACTTGATAGAGAAGGGCAGTGCGGAAGCAAAGAACAAACTATAATGATATATACGTGAAATGGAAATGGCATAATGTCAAAAACCTATTACTCATAGACCATCCAAGCAATGATAAAAAGGCAAGAGAAACATATTCCCAGGTAGGGAACATCTCAGAATTTTACAGAGACAATACCTCTTAATAATGTTTGTCCTAAATATTTCTGGGTTAAGTCTTTAGAAAACACTTGAATTTTGAAAGTTTTCTTTCTTTCTCCTGATAGGAGTTACTTGGACCTCCTACAGTGCAGAGACTAAGCCAGCTAGCACATAATCCTGTTAAAATAATTGTTATCAGAATTCTCATTACAATTAGTAATGGCTCATCATTAAAGTCTGCATTCCCTGTACCAATAAAATTCCCACAGTGAAAATCACAATAAAATACTGACAATACAAAAGTGGAAATGATATTTGATTCTCTTTGACGTCATGCTCAGGTGAATGCAAGTTTTATGGTTTTACGTCACTTTGTATAGCACCTGTTTATTTGAATCACCATCCATTATGTTGATATTTTATAACTAAGTAGCTTTTTTCAACCACACCATCCAACTTTTCTGACATGTAAATATCAGATGTGAGTTTATGACTTATTTATCAAGATCCCTTTAAGTCATAAGAATTAGAATGCTAGTATATTTAAATAGTAAATCAAGGTAAAATGCCTTTACTTCATAAACATTGGAATGATAACATAATCAAATATTGTTTTCTGTGTTTGTTCTCTTTTCTCATGAGTGTTCCTGACTATTTATCACTTCATCCCTTAACAGTGGGATCAGCTGCAGTTCTGGCCAGCTGGGTTAGCAGCATTTAGGAACCATCAGGAAACCAACTTTCAAGGACAGCAGGTAGAGTAAGTCTGCCTTTAAAAATGCAAAATGACTTTAAAAATGGCACAAAGAAGGCGTGACACAAGCCCAAGTGGAGACACATCTTCACAGAGACTGCATGCTTACATTGATTTCTTATCTCTAGATGTCAAGCTGGTAATATATGCCCTTCAAAACTGTATTATAATTACCAAATGTGTCAGTCACTCTCAGCAGCTGGCGGGTAACTACGCTGCATTTGGATCTATCTTCTGATAAATAGATGCTGTATGTAATTGCTTATTACTCAAGGACTGTGGGGTTTTTGAAAACCTGTCCAGTTCTCCGTTTCCAAAACATTGCAGAAGGTGGATTAAGGAATGAGCACTCTTTGGTCCGTACTGATGGAATGGATGATGTTTGAGCCACGTCGGTGCTGCAGGAGTAGTTAATAAATGCAGCCTTCTCACACAATGTGTCAGACGTGTGTCCAAATGCTGGCTGAATAGTGCGTACACCCACTGTTTAAAGAGTGAAAAATCTTTCTGCTGATATCCTCAGTGACTTTTAAGACATTATTAATGCCACGAGTTTTTCTGCTGGCATCCTTCTTCCTCCTGAGAGCATTACCTGCCCAGTCACAATTCTGCACAAAACAGAAATACATTTCAGGTGATATGAGAATGGCATTTTATAAGGCACCATTCAGTGTGGAAACAGAAAACAAGGGGCGCTCCTTCACTGTCAGCCCTAGCTCGCTGAGGGCGCAGATGTCACAGGGACCCATCCTTGTGTCAGGAGCAGAAAGTGTTCTTGTAGCCTCAAAGCTCCTTAGTCATGGGTGGAAAGTGGACAGGGAAGGGATCGGTTAGTTTTAAGTAAAGGGTTTCCTTGCGCCTTTGTTTTGTGATTTGTGAAATAGTTAAGGAAGTGAGTGAGGCCTTCTCCACAGGAACAGAGCTAACATTTATCTCTCAGTGTTCACTTTCCTTTTCCTGGTCCTTTCTTACTTCGTATAAATGACCATGGGGCTTTTACACAATACAAATTCCTAAGTGGTATTAAGCATTCTGTCTCTTGACTGTTCCCTACTTTATGAATGACTTTTCTAAAGCTATGACCAAATACCCAAGAGAACAGTGTAAAAATTTTATTTTTCTCACAGTTTCATTCAGGCCATAGTTGCTCGGCCTAGGTTCTTAGGCAGAACATGTGGGAGGGATCAAAAGTTCCTAGTAGACAGGAAGTGGGGAGGGAGGAAAGGATTGGGGACCGGGGACAGCTGTCAGAAGGATGCCTTCTGTGACCTACCTCCCCTGGCTGGGCCTCATCGCCTAAAGTTTCCAGAATCTCTAAAGAGGTGCTACGAACAAGGACTCAAGTATTCAATGCACGAGTTGGTGGGGACCTTCCGATTCAATCCATAACACACAATGTATATTTTATTTCTCAACTTGCATATGGAATTCCTCTGTGTGTGGGTGTGGGGCTCTCACTGAACCTGGCCCTCACGATTGGCTAGACTGACTGGCCAATGAGATCCAGGGATCTCCCTGTCTCTTCCCCCTTTCTGATAGGGCTATAGATGCTGGGGACCACGCAGGCTTTTCTAAAGAATGAGGCCCGTGGTTCTGACTTAGGTCTCGTATTTGCCGTGCAGCCTTCTCCAGCTGCACCATCTCCCCAGTCCCTATTTACAGAATTCTTGAATTCGGATTTCTGGGATTGTGCTCGGCAGAGTCTGCTCCTTGTCCCCTCAAAGCACTGAGTTGACACGCGTTAGAGACATGATGAAACGCTGAGAACATTTTTCTTACTTCCTCTGAGGATCTGAAACTGTCAAGAAGGACTGCCATGTATGGTCGAATGTCCTCAGTCCTCATTTTGTACTATTATCTATTGAGACGCCATAAAGAAATAAATGAGGGTGAATGGAAGGACAAAAAACTGACCACTCTCTTTCAGTATGGGCCAAAGAGTGCCGTCTTTGAAGAAGTCAGTAGAAAAGTTATTAATACAAACTCTCTTTCCTGAAGTTCTTGTCAGAAAATCTGAGCCATACTGGGTTGGATTCAGTAAAAGATAAACCAAACACAGGTACGGATGGTAATTCTTTTTTAAAATTTTATTATTTTTTAAACATTTTATGTGTATGAATGTATTTCCTGTATTCATGGAAGCCTTGCCTGTGTTGTGCAGTACCCACAGAGGACAGAAGAGGGCGTTGGGTTTCCTGGAACTGGAGTCGTAGACAGTTGTTAGCTGCCATGTGGGTGCTGGGATTCAAACCCAGGCTCTGCAAGATCAGTCAGTGCTCTTAACCACTGAGTCGTCACTCCAGCCCTGTAATTCTCTTTTATAATCAGATTCCCTGCTGCTTTGACTTATTTCCAGACTGAGTTACTGGATTCACATGTCTAATGATCTTTTCTCTTCATTTAAAATACACTTATCTTTCTATTGTTACACAATGGAATCATACATCTTGGCTACCTAACAGGTACATAATGCCATCTAAAGAATTCAGATTCAGAGTTTTAAAACCTAAAGTTTGGATGTGAAATATTGCTTTTGACGATGATTTGAACTTTCTTGATCTCATCTATAAGATGAAAATGACATCAGAAACAACAATTAGAATGCCTAACATAAGGTAATTGTAATCAAAGAAATTGCTATGTAATCATCAAAACAAATTCTGACAAGAGCTTTCTAAACCAATGGTGTTGATTTCTGTTCTCTTTAGTATTTTCTTTTCTTCTAGGAAGAATTGCCACACCAACACCTGCACTCTTTTAGAATTTCATTCCTGTCATATCAGAAGCATACAGCCACATGGTCCTTTCTTGTTAGTGAGCTCTGTCACTACACTCGGTGTCAGGGAGGTAGGCTTCGTTTTCCATCTTTACAGTCTTCTTTTCTTCTGACATTGGGGATTATACTCACAGACTTGAGAATGACAGGCAGGTGATGTCACTCCAGCCAGGTGTAGGTAGTTAGGGTCTCTTTTGGGATCTTCATAGTCTTTTTCTTTCTAGTACTGGAGATTGAACTCCAAACCTCCAGCATGGTCAGCAGGTGCCATATCATTGAGACCCATCCTCAGCTCAGTCTTTACCTTCTAAATGGGTGGTGGTAAAGTTAACTGGAATTGCCACGAGGTACAGGAAGAATGTGTCTTGCTATGGAGAGAGCCTGAGCTACAGCAGCAGAGAGCCCTGTACTTCAGACTGTCTGCACCAGATACTAGCTCCACACATGATGGAAGACTTGGTACTCACATCCCAGGCTTTAGCTTCTTTGCAGGCTACAGGGAGACCATAACGTGTTAACCTAGAGCGTGTTTCACTTTGATAACTGTTGAATACTTCAGTTTTAGAGGACTTTCTTCCCATTGGAATGGAGAGAGCCACATTTCAGTCTGGGGAGAAGACACGGTGGGAATTTAAGAAATGTATATGTGGGGTGGGTATTTGTCATCAAGACGTTTTTCCTAAAACTGTTCTTGAATGAAAGAAACCATCTTTTAAGCTTTCAGTCACAAACTGAGGAATGATACTGCATTATGGTCTTAACTTCTTACTCAGACAAAGGTCAAGTTCAGGATCAAAAAATCTGAATTTTGAATTTTTTTTTTGTGATTTAGGAGCAACTCTTTCAAATTCTCTGAATCAACATAGAGAAAATATTACCACTAATAATAAAATAACACTTTAAAACACTAACTTAGCCATGTGTGGAGATACAGGCATTTAATCCCAGTACTCTGGAGGCAGAGGCAGTGGATCTCTGTGAGATCAAGACTAGCCTGGTCTACATAGCAAGTTCTAGGCCAGCTGGGGCTACAGAGAGACCCTGCTTTATAATGCCGTGTGTCTGGGGGGATAGGTGGGGTGTCTGTGTGAGAGAAAGACGAGCGGTGTGGGCATAGTAAGGTTCGGGGGAGGGGGGGAGGGGGGGGGGGGGGGAGAGAGAGAGAGAGAGAGAGAGAGAGAGAGAGAGAGAGAGAGAGACTCTCAACCCATGAACATAAAATTTTATGAAGATTAAAATAAGTACTATTAATTTTTAATATGAGTGGAATAAGTTATTTTTTACAACATAATTTACTGTGAATATTAACTTCCATTTGTTCTTTATCACTGTGAAGAGAATAACATTACTTTGATCAATATCTCTTGTTTGAACCAAAATATCCTCCTATTACATGGTGATTTATTGCTATGAACATTATTATACATGCTTCCCCAAACTCATTTGCTGTTTTCTCTAGTTAATGGTTCAGTCAGAATTTTAACAAGAAATTAGAAACCATTCAGAGTGTGACCTGTTGTAGTTGGAAGGAGAATTGTTCCCCATAAGCTCTTGTGTTTGAACACTTGGTCTCCAGTTTGGTGGAGATGTTTGGGGAGGTTACAGAACCTTTAGGAGGTGGAGCCTGGTTGGAGAAGGTGTGTCCCTGAGGCAGGCTTTGAGGGTTTATAGCTTGGCCCCACTTCCTGTTTTCTCTCTCTGCTTTCTAGGTCAGGAGAAGTGATCAGCCAGCTTCCTGTCCCTATCTCCATACCTAGCCTTGCGTGCTGCCTTGCCTTACCACCATGATGGGCTGCCTTCTTCTGCACTGTAAGCCAGAATATACCCTTCCTTCCTTAAGTTGCTTTTGCTCATGGTATTTTATCACAGTGACAGAAAAGTAACTCATACATATATAAGAGATTAATACAGGGGAGTAGGTGCTTAACCAGTCACTGGAAGGCATTACAAATATGGTACATCCTTGGGGAAATTTTCCGTATTTCCTCTTGGAATTTGGAATTGTCAAGAGATACTTCCATGTAGGGTCATTCTTCAAAAGTCCTCTTCACTGAAATTTAGGATTATTATCTGATGAAATGCTGAAAAGAAAGCAGATCAAGATGGATGGATGCATGCCAAAATAAAATCTGTTTATGTAAGGGGTCTAAATGACAAAGCAAGTGAGGGGATAGATTCACACTGGGCATTTTGTTTTAATGGGGATATTTTCAATCAAGTTCATCTTTAAGGATGTTCAAGGACAGAAGATGATAGAGGGGATATTTAACCAGAGGTGGTGGCTACCACAGATTTGTGAGAACGGCTGGAGGCAGTAGGATGTTAAAGTTACTCAAGACACAAGTCAGGGGTTTGAGTCATGCTTCACGAACATGACTTCTCTGTCCTTTTATGGGAATATCATATCAAAGAGTCCAGTTTCATTATCATAATGTCAGCAGATCAGAGTCAAGTTATTTCTATTATAAATGAAAATTACCAGTAAATATCAGACAAAAGAATAATTTTTACATGAAATAAAAATTACTAAACAGCCATATGTTTCTAAAATGTGGATACATTTTCAAAATTTTCAAAATTTTATTTTTATTTTATGTGTATGCATGACTATCTAAAATTTGGATGCATTCAAAATATTTTAACAGTTCCAGATTTTTAGGAGACATCTTGAAATAATATGCGAACCTGAAGTATATTTATAACCTACAATTCATTTAATTAAGATGATCCCAGAGTGACAATTATTAAAGTAAAAATTCCTCAGAGGAGGATTTTAGTGGCAAACAATAAGTTTATTCATATTTTCCTTTGGCCTCTGATCTGCCAAGGACACAGATAACATATAGAACCTACAATTATCAGAATTTCAGGTGAAACACTTGAAGATGTACAAGATACAGTTCATGAAGTAACCTTTATGAATGTCTGTTCTAAGTAAAGAAAAAAGTGGTAATCTGCATAACACTAGGAAATGAATTATGAATATCCACAATGTCCAAGAAATCTAGGATGTGATTGAGAAATAGAACCTAATAATCCAAGAGGAAGAAGAAGGAGCTGAAGGGAAAACCAAAGGCATACAGAATATATTCAATTAAATTACAGAAGAAATTTCACCAAACCTAGAGACAGAACTGGACATCCTAGTGGCATTTAGAGCTCCAAAGAGATATGACCTCTATGCATTTTCCAACTGAAACACACATACCTAAAGATTCAAAGCTAGCATTAATATATGGGAGAGAACGCATGATGCTTTTCTTTCTGGGCCTGGGTTACTTCATTCAGGATGATTATTTCCAGTTCTATCCATTTGCCTGCAAATTTCATATTTTCGTTTTTCTTAACAACTGAATGATAGTGAGTCGTGTAAAAGTACTGTTTTCACTACCCATTCCTCAGTTGGTGGACATCTGCGTTCCTTCCATTTCCTTGCTCTTGCGAATCGAGTAGCAACAATCATGGATGAGTAAGTATCTCTGTGGTAGGATGTAGAGTCCTTCCGGTGCATGCTCATGCGTGGAATAGCTGAATCGTGTGGTGGATCTAGTTCGAGCTTTTTGAGGGTCCTCAAGAAGTGATTTCATAGTGGCTCCAAGTGTTCCCCAGGTCCCACATCCTCACCAGAATTTGTCACCTTTTTCAGGCTCTTAGAAATTCCAACTGGGGTACAATGAAATCTCAGAGGAGTTTTATTTCACATTTCCCTAACGGCTAAATATGTTGACCATTAAAAAAAATATTTCTCAGCTATCTTTTAAAAGTAATGGAGAAAAAAAGATATTTCAAGAAAGCATAAATTAAGATATTTTAGGACCACTAAGCCATCCCCATAGAAGATCGTTAAAGAAGAAGAGATATCAATTATAAAAGCACTGGAAAAGATACATTATATGAGAAGAACTGACAAAAAGGGATCAGGAAGCAGTTCAGGTCCAACACAAGCCAGCAAACACTACCAATAATGGGAAAAGAAAATAATCATTCAACAGCCAGGAAACGGCCAACAAAATTACAAGAATTAACAAAGCTCTCACAATTATGACCTTAATGCAAATGGACTCAATTCACCAATAAAACATACTAACTAGCTGATTGAATAAAAATAAAAATAGTAAAAAACACTTCACCAGCAAAGAGGTCTGCAGTGCCAATGATGGATTTCAGTTTACCAAGCACACAACAGCCCAAATAAGCCGATGCAGATATGGTGACTTGCAGTATAGTATCACACTTATGTCTGTGACAGATCATGCAAAGTAAAAGCAAGAGGGAACCTTCAGAAACTATATCATAAGTCAAATGCACTAGGCAGATTCGAGTCGTTTATGCATCCGATGAAGAATCCACTTTCTTTTCAGTAGTCTATGGAACCCTCTCTCTAACGGTCTATATTCTTGGTCACTGAATAAGTTTTAGCACACACAAGTGAATCAAAATGATCTCTTATGTCTTATCAGATCACAGTGGAATAAAACTAGAAATCAATAGCGGAAAAACATAGACACTACATAGATGCTCAGAGATTGAACGGCACATCCCCGGCTGACCAGTGGATCATTGGTGAAATCAGGGAGGGAGTAAAGACTCTTCTAGAGACAAATGAACACGAAAGAAGAGCTTGCCAGAATTTTGGGGATAGAGATAAGGCAATTCTAAGGAGAAAGTTTAGAGCTATGAGTACTTCCATTAATCAGAGAGATGCCAAATATCAAATAATGAAACGCCTCAAGGTCTTAGGAAAAAAGAGCTGTCAAGACCTAAAAGGAGTAGATAACAAGATACAATGAACGGATGAAGTAAAGACTAAAAGGAGAATTCATAAAATCAATCAAAGGGTTGGTTCTTTAAAACGATTAAGATTGACACACTCCTGACCAAACTAACCAAAGGAAAGACGGAGAAGACCATGACACCGAAAGGAAACAAGGGTACAACAGTAATTAATGTCCAGTTTCTGGTGAACATAACTGCAAATGTTCTCAATAAAGTACTTGATCACAACTCTTCCAAGCGCTCTTTTGATTAAATCTATTTTAAATCATGTTTAAAAAATTACCTCTGGCTAACAGTTTTCATGGTGTTTGTGGTAACTTTTTTACTTTAAAAAAATGTGTATCAGTGTATTGCCCACATGTATGTAAGTGCATCCGTGTCGTGCAGTGGCCACAGAGGTCAGGGAGGGCATTGGATTCCCCTGGAACTGGAGTTACAGATGGTGGGTGTTGCCATGTGGGTGCTGGGAACCAAACCTCTATCCTCTGCAAGAGCAGCCAGTGTTCTTAATCACTGAGCCATCTCTCCAGCCCCAGTGGTAATTTTTTATCTATTTTATTTTTCAGTATTTTACAAAACTCGAAGAACAATAAGCTATCTGTATTGTGAGCTGAACAGAAAGAAATCATGGGCTAGTGGCATTAAGGCAATTTCTTCTGGGAATTAGATGCATAATTTACCTTAAACTCTAAACTATATGTATGAGAGGAGGGAGGGAGGGAAGGAGGATGCCCAGTGGTAATTTTTTATCTATTTTATTTTTCAGTATTTTACAAAACTCGAAGAACAATAAGCTATCTGTATTGTGAGCTGAACAGAAAGAAATCATGGGCTAGTGGCATTAAGGCAATTTCTTCTGGGAATTAGATGCATAATTTACCTTAAACTCTAAACTATATGTATGAGAGGAGGGAGGGAGGGAAGGAGGATGGGAGAGAAGAGAGAGAGAGAGAGAGAGAGAGAGAGAGAGAGAGAGAGAGAGCGCAGTTTTCTAACCCAGGTTAATATGAAGTATCCTTGAATGCTTTAGGTATTGTGTTCCCAGAATTCTAAATTGAGGGAATCTTTATTGCGCTTTTCTAACTTTATAATCAATTTATGCTAATGTGGTTTATCGAGCTTTTAAAATGACTTGCTTTGTATTAGAAAGATGACATTATCATAATCAGAACCTATTCTTGAAAAGGTGCAGGGAACCGAACTGATAATGTCTGCTATTTTTTTCTTTAGCACTGAAGTTATTTTATATTATTCTCAAATCAATTATCTTACATTCTTTATGTGGTCTTTCACAATAGTGTTTGATCTGCATATGAGAGTGCTAGACCTAAATTCCCCTGGGGAGAGCTGTTTATATTCTCTGATGGGAACACACTCAGAGCCGGTGCCCGTGCAGCTTTGGAGCAGTTGACACTGCTTGAACTTGAGAAGTTTTGAAGACTGAGATTTTGAATGTTTTGATAGCATGAGTTTGGTTTTTTTTTTTTGTTTTTTTTTTTTTTTTTTTTTTTTTTGAGACAGGGTCTGGCCCCCCTGTAGCCCCAGCTGTCCTGGAACTCACTGTGTAGACCAGGCTGGCCTTGAACTCACAGAGATCCGCCTGCCTCTGCCTCCCGAGTGCTGGGATTAAGGGCGTGTTCCACCATGCCTGGCGAGTTTGGGTTTTTTTACCACCCGGTATACAAAAGCAAAAAGATCAAATGATTTCTTAAAAATTGCAAAGAAAAGTTTAAGACTGTGATCGCTTTAGAACGCAGCGAAAGTACCCAGACTCACCTTTTCTAGTAACTTCTTTTCATCATAAAATATTAGTGTTACAGACAATGATATGAAGTTCTTTATCTGCTCAGACCTGAAGAACGTTTTCAAGAGTGTTACACAGGAAATGATAAAAATTCACTCTGGCAGTAGTTAAAAGCACTGAATGTTGCTTGAAACTATTGTTTACTGATTAGTGCCAGCCGATGGTGGGACCTGGTTGGACTCCGACCTCCAGATGCCCTCCAATGCACAGGGCCTGTTCCTCCTTACACAAGTACAGCTGTAAGCTGTTTTTCCAAGACGTTGTGGCAATCTCTATTTTGGTATGCGATCTCTATTTCTGTGAACTTGTTTTAAAATAAAATAATATTTATAAAAATGAGAAAAATACTTGATCAAATTATTTTAATTGTAAAGATGCAAAGGATAAGTCCACATAAACAAATCAACTAGTGTAATACAACATGTAAATAAATTTGATAGAAATCACAGGATCGAATCAGTTGATGAAAGAAAGGCCTTCAGCACAATTCAACGAGAAGAGAATGAACATACCTCAACATAATAGGGCTCCATACACTGAACTTATAGTCAACACCATGCTAACTGGAAGAAAACTGCATTTTCTTTAAAACCAGGAATGGGTTAAGGGTCTACACTCTTTGAATGTACATGAAGTCTTAGTTAAAGTAATAAATAAACCAGGAGACAGCATACAAATCAGAAAAACCCTGAGAACAATAAGACTCTATACTTACAGACTTTCGGGATTAACACAGCAAAAATGACTATATCAACCGATGTCACATGCAGATTCAATGCAATTCTCAGAATTCCAATGACAGTTTTTATGGGACTGGCGAAACAATCCTAAATTTCACACAGAAACTCAGAAGACTCAGATATCCAAAACGGAAAGCGTAATGTTGGAGGCACTGCAGCGTTTTGTCACACACCATATCAGAGCCACAGTAACACAAACAGCATGTCCCACCATCAGCACAGACACAGTCCATGGGACAGAACAGAAGAGCTAGAAATAAACCCACACAGCTCCCGTCATCTACATTTCCAAAAGGTGTCAAAACATATATTACCAAAATTAATGGTACTGTGAAAACTAAATTTCAACATGTATAAAAACGGAGCTAGAGTTATACTACTTGCCCTGAACAAAAACAAAGCAAAGGGGATCAAAGAACTTAATGTATGACTCGAATCTCTGAAATAGAGAAAAATTTAGGCAAAAACCAGTTCAATATATAGGCATAGCTAGGAGTTACTGAGTGTGATTCCAACAATACAGGAAATAAACCAAAAATGCGACAAATCAATTGCATAAGATGAAAGAGGTTCTGCACGGGAAAGGAGAGAACGAGTGTGGGGGACAATGGACAGAGCAGAGTCTTTGCTAGCACACATTCGGTATCCACAGAGAGCTCAAAATGTTATGGACCCAAACTCCAAACCAGCTAAGCAATAAATCCACTCATGAATAATTTTCAAAAGAAGAAATATAAATTTGAAAAAGTGTTCACAGTCCTTAGCTAGCAGGAAAATGGAAAAGAAAACCACAGGAGGAGTCGATCTCTTTCTAGGTAGTAGAGCTGCCAAATAGGCAAGGACACCGGGAAGCCTCACGCACTGCTGGTGGGACTGGCAGCCTGTGCAATCACTTAGGAAGTCACTGTGGAGGTTCCTCAAATAATCAAAAATAGAACTACCATATAGCCATACCAGTCCTGCGGATATACCTGAGGGGCTCTAAGGTACCACACCAAGTCGGCGTGGTGGGACACACTTGGATCCCAGCACTCGGGAGGCAGAGGTAGGCAGATCTCTGTGAGATAAAGGCCAGCCTAGTCTACATAGTGAGTTCCAGGTCAGCTGGGGCAACAGGGAGACCCTGTCTCAACAGAACAAAGAGACCCATATCACGGAGAGACTCGTTCATCCACCCTATTCCTATACTGCTCACAAGGTAGAGAAACAGCTTTTACATGGCCATCAACAAGCGAATTAAAGAGCGACATGTGGTACATGTACACAGTAGAGTTTTAATCAGCTGTAAAGAATGGACTTATATTTACAGAAAAATGACTAAAATTGGAGATGATTATGTTAAGTGTAATAAGCCAGACTCAGAATACAAATACTGGATGTTTGCTCTGACATATGAAACCTAGATTTAAGTTTA
Source organism: Nannospalax galili (assembly GCF_000622305.1). Classification (NCBI taxonomy): domain Eukaryota; kingdom Metazoa; phylum Chordata; class Mammalia; order Rodentia; family Spalacidae; genus Nannospalax; species Nannospalax galili. The sequence goes on along the minus strand of NW_008338533.1, from coordinate 6,515,173 downwards.
TACGTGTGTGTGTGTGTGTGTGTGTGTGTTTGTGTTCATGTGTATGACTTTGTGTGTGAGTATGACATGAAAAGTAAGTATGGGACTTTAACAGAGGAGGGAGAGTCTGGAGGGGGGAAGAGAGGGCAATGTGGCACCCATCACAGAGGCAGGATGGGGGACGTTGGGGAGGAGGAAGAGGTCTAGCAGGAGCTGAAGAGAGGATGGGGGACAGCGGGGGTGAATCAGAGGAAAATGTAAAGGTACGCACATATGAAAACATAGGAAAACTCCCCCAACCATCAATTACAAGAGTGTATAAAAGGAAACTCTATCTAGCTACAAAGAATGACTTACAAGTTACTGAATACTTAGTTTTTGGAACCAATGCTTTTATAAATTCAAGAGTTAACACATGATGGAAAGCCCAGTAAACATATTATTATTTTATGGATCTTGAATTGATGGAAAGTTATTTAGAACAAAGGTATAATTTAGTTTTGCGTGTTTAGAAGAAATCTGAATTCTGTTCATTTGGTGGCATCCCATTCTGTCATTAACTACTAATGGGTTTCTGTTTTGTTTTTGCTTCTTTAGTAGAACATACAAAACAAAGATGTAGATGTTAAACACTTGTATTATCGATAGTAAGATAAATGTTATCCTTCAGAGGTCAAGTACTTATCTGAAATCTGAGGATCCTGTAAGAGTGAGTTGGACTTAGGGAAAGGCTTCAGCTCTTGAGTAAGATTGGACAGCTTATTGAATAGTTAAGTATAAACTCAGCCAAGTTTTTGAACAGTATCCAGAGGTTAAGTATATTTATTTGCCTTTATAGTTTATCTTTATGCTGAGTACTTAGCCATCCAGTTCTTTGAGACAACAATTTCCTAAGGCACAGCAGCAAGGAAAGTGCTATTTTATTTTTCTTTCAGAAAAATCCACAATGATCTATAATACTTGGCAAGCACGGGCTTCCTGGCACAAGGTAAAATTCAAAGAGAATCTGTCAAGAGCTCAATTCAAAAGGATAAAGTACAACACACGCTCTAGAATACCCAAAACGGAAACACAAAAATGGAGGAAGCTATCCATCTCCTTGGCACACAGCTGAGCCGAGGCAGATAGCACAGGGGCCGTGGTCAGGGGAGATAAGGCTGCTTTCCTTTAACCAAGCAGGCCCGTTGTGAAGACAAGGTCAAAAATGCTAATCAAACAGCAAAACCCAGAGTCAAACTGTATAGATTACAAGGGCCTCTCCTGGATGCTAATTAATGTCATCACAGGAGGGGGCTAAAATGAGACTATTACCTACCTGTCATTCCATAGGACACACTAAAACGTACCACAAGGGAGGAATCACTTATTCTAATATGAACGAAAGGGTATTGCTACTGACACCTGGATTGCGGTTTTTTGATTTGTTTAGTTTTGTTCTTTTAAGAGATAGGACCTAAAGTATGCCATGAATCTTTACCTGAGGAATAATAATTATCACGTGATAAAATGTGATGGGAAATCCATCTGCCTGCTTTTATTAGCTTTCACAGAGGTTGACTGTGGGCTGCTGGACGGGACTGGAATGTGTTACACCAACGTTCAAGGTCACAGTCGCCCCATCTGAGGAGCGTCTGTGAGCAAGGCTGGGCATGGCAGATTGTTTCCATTCTGAGTTACTGCCTTCCACACCGAGCCTCTTCCCGGCTGAGGTTCCGTGGAACTTAAAGTGGGCTGACTCAGTGACTCGGCTTTTGGAGGCAAAGGAGTAAGAAAGACTTCAGCGACTTCAGAAACGAAACAGCTTTAAACTTACCTTCCGCTTTTACCAGACTTCCCTTGGTAGCTGAATGAAAAGGAGAAGGTAGGTTCTAGAAAAGAGTAAAATGAAAAAAGATGTCGTGAAAAGGAATGGAGTGGGAAATACACATATTGAGACACCGAGATGAGGTTCCCAGACTGCTTCTAAGATCCAGACTGTGTATTGAGGGAAATTCATAAACTCATTTTAATGGCCGCATCTGTAGGTCCCATTTGAGCGTTTAACAGGAAGACAGTTTATTTTTCATTAAAAATATTTTATCATTTTTTTAATTTTCTGTGTGTTTTGCTTGCATGAATGTAAATGCAACTATGTGGTACAATGCCCGAGGAGGTCAGAAGAAGGCATTGGAGCCCTGGAACTGGAGTTACAGATGGTTGTTAGCTGTCATGTGTGGGTGTGGGATGAATGTTAACAGCTGATGGAATCTGAAGGGGTCATTGCCTTCATCTGGGTACCAAATGGTGAGCCCACCAGGCTCCAATGCAAGCTTCCACACAGATGGGCCTGGGTAAAATCAACGGGTCACAAAACAGAACAAAGTAACATGATGATGGTAAGGGACCTGTAGGAGGAGGTAGGGAACGACGGAGGGGCACAAGGGATGGTGGGGGTGAGGGTAAGCAATGCACCACAAACAGCTATGAACGTGTCAAAGAACAAATTTAATTAAAAAATCAGATTTGCCGGGTGTGGTGGTGCACGCCTTTAATCCCAGCGCTTGGGAGGCAGAGGCAGGCAGATCTCTGAGATCAAGGCCATCCTGGTCTACACAGTGAGTTCCAGGACAGCTGGGGCTAGAGAGACCCTGTCTCAAAAAAAAAAAAATCAATCAGATTCACTTGCATAACCTTGAGTGGTCAAACTTGACTTAAACCACACATTTCATCTTTCCCAGACTTTCTCGGTCTTTGCTCCAGGGCTGACGGGCTCTGTGCTCGCTTCAGTTTCTTAAGACCAGCGTCTCAGTCACTGAGTCCTTCCTTTGCTTTTGACTTCCAACTATTGTTCAGTCTGCTGCTTCTGTGCCTGCTGTGTGTCTCCGTCCCGTCCTTCCTTCCCGTCTCCTTAAACCACCATCTCTCACCTGTCCTTCCCTCTCTTTATTTTGCCTCCAGTCTTGTACAAACTCAGAGGATTCATACTTGGAAGGGGCCGCTCAGATAAAATCTGTGATACGTCGTTGCTTTTCCTCAGGTCTCCAGTGCTCTCAGAAGTGAGCTCGATGGCGCTGGTCTTGAGTCCTCTATCTGTGTTGCTGTCTAGCCTCCTGAAGTCCCAGGCTTCCTTCTCAGGTTTGCACTCCTACTAATGGGAACTCACAGCAAAATTTTGGAAGCTCCCTAAGGGGAGGGGCAATTTGGGGACTCTCAGGTGATCTGCTCGGTTCTCAGCCACTGAGCCAGAGGAAGGCCAGAACAGGCACTCTCTGGAGGTCTGCTGAGATCTCAGCCCTACACTGATGGAGGTTGGAATTAGCCCTTTCAGGCTGTCTGTTCAGATCTCAGCCTTATCCTACCAAAGCCAGGTCTTCACAGGGGCCTTGGGAGAGGCCCCATTCAATCCTAGTTAAGGGGTTGGGTATGGCAATTAGGGGAAGCTCACCACCACGTGGAGGCAAGACCTGGGCCCTCTCAGGCAGTCCCGAGTTCTCAGCCCCTATGCCAGGGGGAGGCCAGAACAGGCAGTCTCTCTGGCAGTCTGCTAAGATCTCTTGTATTTGGATTTCTCTTTTAAACAATTTTCTTTTAGTTCTATTTCTGAGAATAGACTTACTATTTCAGGTATTGTCATCGCTGTTTAACAAGTTAAGTTATGTACTTAGTTCATTAATTTTCAGATTATTCATTTTCTGTGTAAAACCTAGCTATAAGTAAGTCTCTCATGACCCTTTTAAACACCACTGTAGCTATATTTCATGAATATGATATTTAATATTTTTATTTGGGTTTGTGGCACTCTCTCTCTTACTTTTTATATTTAAAAGTTTATTTTTATCTTTAGCTTATAAAACAGTAGGTTTCATTATGACATTTCTTACAGGTGTGTTTTCTTTGACATGAAAATTCATCATTTAGAAGCTTTGTTTTTAATTTACAAATGTATTAGTGGTTAACTTTTTAAGCTTTATTCAAAATGCGTTTTGTTGTAGTCAAAGAATGTGGCCCTTATGGTATAAAAAGGTCACCTGCTGAGGCCTTCTCTGTGATAAAGTCACATGTGCAGCAACGTGACTTAATTTATTAATGGTGCATCAACGGCTAGACCTGCTGCTTCTGTCCTTCAGTTACCTTTCTTGATTTTGTTGATTTATTTTACTTCTTTTTAAAAATATTTCATTTATTAATTTTATTTTGTGTGTATGACTGTATCGCCTGCATGTATGTGAGTGCACCCATGTTGTGCAATGCTATGGAGGTCAGAAGAGGGCTTCAGATTCCCTGGAACTGGAGTTAAGGACAGTTCATAGCTGTCATGCGGGTGCTGGGAATTAAATCTGGGTCCTCTGCAAGAGCAGTCAGCGCTCTTAACCGCTGAGCCACCTCTCCAGCCCCTATTTATAATCTCACCCATACCATTATACATTCTGGCTTTGCACATATGTTTTACCTCAGTGAATCATACCTTTAATCAATGTGTCTTCAGATCCCTAGTACTTTCTCACATGAATAAACAAAACTGAATTTATTTTTCTTACTGACTTAACCTGTCCCTCTCTGATATGTCACCTTCAATCTCTCTGTGGTCTTAAAGGCCAGGTACACTTTCAAAAATAATACATTAATGATATTTCAAAGTCATGGATTGAAAATTATATGCCAGATCATTCTTTTTTTGATTACAGACTTCAGGAACATCTCTCAGATATTATTTGTACCTCTAATTATTTCTTGTACTTTTCTGATAATTCCCTCTCTTCTTGCATTTTAAAATTGACTTTGGCATTTGTTTTGGCTACAGTAGTCGTGATTATTAGCTAATGGTTTGTCTGTATAGAAAGTTTTTCATTGGTGACAGTGAAAATAATCATGAACTATTTAATACAGAAAAATTTGATTTGGCCTTGGTGCTGGGGAGATGGCTCACTGGTTAAGAGCACTGATTGTTCTTGCAGAGGACCCGGGTTTTGTTCCCAGCACCCACATGGCAGCTAACAACTGTCCATAACTCCAGTTCCAGGGGATCCAACAGCCTCTTCTGTCCTCTGAGGGCATTGCATGACATGGGTGCACTTATACACATGCAGACAATACATTTGTATGCATAAAATAAAAATAATATATAAAAAATTAATAAGAAAAGTTAGGCCTTCTGGACTGATTTGCCTTTTATTTAAAGTATATCTGCTACAGTTTCTAAAATGCGGAGACACTGTTGAAAAGCTTGCTCATTGTTTTTTGTGTTTGTTTTAAACTATATACGATTGAGGCCACGACTCAGTAGAGTAGTTGTTCAACATATTCAGGCCCTTGGTTCTGATTCCCAGTTTCATATGCATGTGGGGGTGTGCATGCATGGGCACACAAACACACACACACAGAAGAAAATTTGAAATATATTTTCTCTCATTCTTGTAAAAAATTACTGATAGGTAAGTAGTTCTGGACATACTTTTTGTTAATTAATTAATTATTTTTATTTTATGTGTATGAGTGTTATGCTTGCATGTGTATAAGTGCGCCATGTCACGCGCTGGCTCTGGAAGACTGAAGAGGGCCTTGGACCCCTGGAACTGGAGTTACAGTTTTTAGCCACCATGCGGGTGCTGGGATTTGAACCCAGTTCTTTTGCAAGAGCAGCCAGTTGTCTTAACCGCTGAGCCATCTCTCAGCCCCTGGATATCATTTTGAAGATTGTATTCTAGCGTTTCCTCAGATCCAGTAGGAAGTTAGTCAAAAAGACAGCGTTTCTAAGACCTTTTCTTTTCCTTTCCCACTCTGTGGTTCTACAATAATGTAAATACAGGTATTTTTTTGTTTGCTTGAGGAAGGGCCACATCCTTTTTCATCCCTCCTCCCTCAGCTTCCCGAGTGTTGGAATGAATGCACACCACCACACCTACTTGATATATGTGTTTTTGTTTTGCATTTATATTAATTGACATTCACTAAGCTTTATGAATATTCATGATTTTCATTATTTGAGTTCTATTCTTCTTCCTCAAGGACTTCCTCCCTTCCCTTCCCCTCTTCTATCTAAGGGCGATCAAGTAGGTGGCAGGCAGCCTGGCCTCCCTGTACCTCAGTCTATGTTCCATCATCTCGCCATCTGCAGCCTTCTTTTAACAGGCTTATTCCTGTCTTCCTCAACTCCTACCCAGGGCCTGGAATACTCCATTAAGAAGGACCCCAATTTCCAGCACTAAGAGGTTTTTCATTACTTTCCTATTACTCTTCTACAACCTCAGCATGCCTTCACCTGTGCCTAACAGAAAATGGAAAACACCTCATTGAACTTCTAGAGATAAGTTAAAAAATAAAAAAGAGAACTGTAATAACTAAACTGATATAACTCTCAAACTAACAATATGTAATTGTCTCTTGGAATGTAAACTCACAATTCTATAGGTCTACCATAATTTTTGAGTATTATTTAGTGACAAAACTGTACTACCAAGCTTCAACAATACTGTGAAATTTATCGTTGTTGCTTTCATGTGAAGTTGGCATTCTCTCCCTTTCCAAATTCTCCAATCTATATGAGGTTTTTCAATGTAATATGCTATTTTTTATTATTTTATTTTATGTATATGCGTGCACTGCCTGCATGTAGGTAAGTGCACATGTGTCGTGCAATGCCAGCGGAGGTCAGAAGAGGCTGTCGGATCCCCTGGGACTGGAGTTTCAGACAGTTGTTAGCTGTCATGTCGGTGTTGGGATTTGAATCTGGGTCTTCTGCAAGAGCAACCAGTGTTCTTAACTGTTGAACCATCTCTCTAGCCCCCATGCTATCTTTTTTAAAGCAATGCTAATAAAAATATTTTAAAAATGAGTTAGTGATTAAAAACAGAACAACCCCAATTTAAATTCATTTCCATCCTTGTCTATTTTGAGGCAGCAAGGGGTCATGGATGCTGGCCTCTGGCCGGCATACAGCTGCAGATTTTCTGGGCTATGTTTTTCTTGATTGGAATCTAAAGCAGGATGTGATTTCTACTTCCTTCTCCTACCCTAGAGAAACTGAAAGTCTTTTTATGAATCATTTGTTTGTACTGTTTGATTAATTTATCTGATCTAAACTTCTACCTTATTTAAGTCCCCAGATGCTGGCCTCTAACCAAGAAACATCTCTTTAAGTCTTCATGTATAGGCTACACTTCCTTGGCACATACCCCCAGATGCAGGTTGATCGAGATTTCATTTTTTCTGGACTTTCATACAGAGGGTCATACTTTGGCCCTAACCCTTAACTGCTTCACTACTGAGTGTGATGAATTGTCACCTGTAAGTGGGTGGAAGGCAGTAGATGATTTCCGATCCTATTTTATGCTACTCCTTCAAATGGTTTTTTAAGCTTTATGGATGAATTTTGAACGACCTTCAAACTATTTCATGGAAGGTTATTTGGTGGCCTTAATGACAGAGGAAGTTGGCATCCTGAGCCCCATGGAGTTCCTTAGGAGATTTCAGTGAGAGGTTTGCCTTCACTAGCTAGTGTTTAGCACTGTGTCAGCTAGCTTTCCATTACTGTGACAAGGCACTTGAGATACTCTGCTTTCAAGGAGGATTTATTTAGGTTCATGTTTGCAGAACTTTCCACCAATGGGCAATTGGTTCCACCCACTGTGAGGCAGAACATCACAGCAAGGGCATGTGGTAGAGTACACCCGCTCACACCTGGTGGCTGGAGACACAAAAGGGGAAAAAGGGGACAGGGCCCACATATCCATGTCCCCTTTAAGGGCATGCCCTCACTGACCTAACTGCTTCTGACTAAGCCCTACCGCCTGAAGTTTCCCCCATCCCTCCTAACTATGCCTAACTGGGGAATAGCCCTCAAAACATGGCCTTGGGACAATTAACACTCAAACCACAGTAGTCACTGAGCACTGGCTACTGCACAACCACTTCCCCCTAGAATGAAGTTTATACCGTGACCTTGGAGACCTCTTATCCCACAAACCCTATATGCAGATGAATCTATTAATGTGCTGAACTGCAATGGAAATTATTTCAAGTCAATACCTTCACACAGAAGAGAGTGAAAATGTAGACATGCTGGGATGGAGAGATGGCTCAGTGATTAAGAGCACTGGCTGCTCTTTCAGAGGACCAGAGTTCCAGTCCCAGCGCCCACATGGCAGCTAACAACTGTCCATAACTCCAGTTCCAGGGGATCCAAACTCACTTCTGACCTCCACAGGCACTGCATGACACAGGTACACTTACACACCTGCATACAATACTCTCATACACATAAAATAAAATAATAAAATATTTTAAAAATGTGGACATACCAGGTGTGCTGGTTCATTTTTGGCAACTTGACACAAGCCTAGAGTCACCTGGGACTAGGAACTTCAATTGAGAAATTTCTTCCATAGGATTGGTTTGTGGCCCTGCCCTGAATGTGAGGCATTTTCTAAATTGCTAATTGATGTAGGAGGGCCCTGCCTCCTATGGGGTGTTACCATTTGCTGTGTAGGGAAGGGGGCTGACTGAGATTGGAAGCAAGCTAGTATACAGCTTTCCTCCTCAGTTTCTGCTTTAGTTCCTGCCTCCAGGTTTCTGCCTTGAGCTCCTGTCCTGGCTTCCCTCAGAGATGGACTATGACCTGTAAGCCAGATTGACCTTCTCCTCCCTCAAGTTGCTTTTGGTCATCACAGGAACAGGAAGCAGACTAGGATGCCAGGTATTCTAACAAAACTTTTATGCAGGGAAACTTTACTGAATAAACTCAAATTCTACCTCTAAGGAGAAGTCAGTCCTAGGAGTTAGTCCTGAGTTAGAGATGCGGCTGTCTACGTCTGTGGCCAGTAACTTTGACCCAGACTTTCTAGAAAAAGTAGAGGTAGCTTCATTCTTTATCTCGAGTTCATGACTGTAGAAAGAGGGTCCTCAAAAATACACCACAATATTGACACATAAAAAGAAAGCGTAGATAAATTGAACTGGAGCATTACCATTGCAATCAATTTATTATCCTCCCTTTACAGATTCTGAGTAAATGGAAATGTTCCCTAGCGCTGTAGATAAGCGCTTTCCCTCCCCAGTCTGAATAGCAGGGCACTGATGAACAGCTGTGAATGAATCAGTCCAGAGTAAATATACAAGACAGCAAATGATTTTGAAGCTCAGTAGTCCATGAACAATAACTGTAATTAAACTCAATAAAGAACCAGAAAGGAGAAAAGATGTAGAGCATAAAAAAAAATCACGACCACAACAGTGATGCAGCCAGTGAGGACTGAAGGGACCCACAGAGACCCAAGAGCTTGCAGAAGCCGCTGAGCTTTGTTCTCACCACAAGTGACCATCTTGTCAGTCAAATATCCTTTTCTTCCCCAGAGAACGTAAAGGCGAGGTTCACAGTCAATACGTCCTTGAATATGTTTACCAGCTTCGGGAGTATACGAGAGAGAAACAAACACACCCGGGTTTCTGTTGGACTTCTCTCATCTACTATTTTTGTTAGTCACTTTAGCAGGCAATTTTCTGCATCTAATGGAAACATGGCACCTGAAAATGCCTTTGCAGAGACCAGTTTGCTCCCTGAACCTTCACATCCAACACATTTGACTCCAACATTATTTATCTTGTGTTTTTCTCATTTGTCTCTCTCTTTCTTGTCTTCATGTCATTCTTTGTGAGACAGACCAGGCATTCACTGAGGCTTCTTCTGCAACCTGAATATTATATTTTCCAGACATGACACTAAGGACGCAGTGAGAAGACATGAGAAATATCTCATGTAGTGTAATTAGCTCTATAAGAATAAGGGACCAGAACTGTACCGATCTGGGTGGATGTTTCAGTTCAGTGATGATGAGGAGGGTATTCATGGTTCTGATTCCTCCCCCTGAAAACTTTATTCACAATAGAAACTTGATCAATTTCTGGAAGCCGTAATAGCTCAGCTATAACCAGTATATGGGGTGTGTGAGAAAGCGAACAAAAATGAAATCAAATCAAAGCAAAAGGCGATGTCCCTTTTTTGTTTATAAACAATGAGACTATGAAATGGCTTCTCTCTTTTGGAGGTAAGTAGAAGAAATCAAATAGTCATTTCGAAGCAGCCAATGATAACCTCTCTCCACTGTTGTCCTGACATGAGCACAAATGATAGGAAGATGTTTCAATCAAAACTGAAAACAGAAACACGTATCTTGTTATTGGATTTTGTGTTTTACAAGAGGCTAACGCTCAACTCTGTAGTTTTCTGTCACATAAAACATGCACAGATTTCTGTCAGGGTTTAGCATCATTTTGAGACACAGCACAACATAAACGGTTGGTCTGAAGTTCTCATGGAAGCCGTACGGCTCTAGCCAATCTCCTAAGTCAGCTTCAGCTTCACCATGACACAGGTCAGAGTTATTTGAGGGAATCTTAATTGGGGGATTTATTTGATCAGATTGGACTATGGGCATGTCTGTGGGGTATTTTCTTGGTTGATGATTGATGTGTGTTGGTCCAGCCCTCCAAGGGCAGTGCTGTCTCTGGGCAGGTGGTCTTGGGTTATATAAAAAAGATAGCCACAAGTCAGAGGGAGTAAGCCAACAAGCGTCCATTGTGGGTTTTGCTTGAGTTTTTGCTGAGGTGGCCTCTTGGCACTCCTGTAAGCCTAAGCCTAGTCTTAAAGTAGCTACATGTCTCCAGATCACAAGACATGCATATATCATGTATATGGAAATACAAAGATTAGAAAGCAAATCCACATTAGGGAGAACATCACTTTTTCAATGGTTTTCTTGTCCGTGGAAGGCAGAATAGATTTATAACTTCAGGACACTAATTCTTCTTTGCACTCAAAGCTTTGCTGTGTGCAGAGCACAGCTTGGGGTAAAGCCAAGCTACCCCACTGCTGGCATTGTGACAGTACATCTGTGGCAGGCTAATAGAAGGACTTGTGAAGCCATAATTTTATATTGAATCAATTGTGGCTTCCTAATCAGTCATTAGGAGAGGCATCAGGATTTTGCTGGCATTGTTTCAGAGCCTGTTGGCTACATGGATATGAGCCAGAACCCCTTGCCGCCTGTGACCTGGGACACTCACGGTCACCTCGGAAGCACATGTGCTGGGGCAGCTAACCAGCTCAAACCATATCACCTATGTGTCCGTGCCTCACAGATTCAGAGGCAGGCCACAGCTGTGTTGTCCTGCAGCCTCAGGGCATGTGGGGGATTTTTTTTCTCCTTTGAACCAGGATCAAATGCACGTTACATCTTAGGAAGACTCTGGAGGGCTTGTATTAGAGACCTGATGCTCCAACTCTTTGCTGAGTTTACAGCTTCTTTACCTGACCCTCTGGAGCACTATAAGGAAACGTCCTTTGGAGTCTGGCTTAGAGGCAAGCATGACACACAGAAGAAAGACCAGGAATTATGGATCTAGTTACAAATCAGGTCATGTACTTTATTATTCTATGCTTGCATCCACATAAGCAAAATTCCGTAGAATGTACTTGTCTTCCTTGGGATTTGAGAAACACATCTGTGTCCAGTTCCAATAGAGCCAACTGTATCTTGCACACAAGCATTCTTTCAATCATTCAAGACTCAACATAAATTTACTGAGACTGTAGGCACTGATGAAGGCAAGGGAAAAGTCAGGCCACATTTGCTGCCCAGGAATTCTGGGATAACAATAAAACCAGCTCCATATTCCCTCCTTCAAAACATGATTTCCCACAAGGCAAGTTCATTAAACTATGAGCTAATTATTTTTTAAGAGAGGAGATGACACCTCTTAAATGGGTACTCTTTTCTATCAAGAAAATTTATGTGATTGTCTAGTGTTGATTAGTTGGAGGTAGACTTAGAGAAAGCCATGTTGTCTTATGGAGTATCAGGATTAGAAAGTATTTATAGACTAATTAATTTAGCTTTTTATAGGGCAGAATTGAGTAGATTCTGTGAGATTCAATGAGAAAGGATATCTTTGTTTAATTCCCATGTTATGACTTGAATATGAAATGGCTCCTAATTGACTCATGATCAGGACACTTGGTCCTCAGGAGATGGCGCTGCTCTGGAAGATTCTGGAAACTCTGGGAGGTGGAACATATCTAGGTTACTGGAGTTGGACCTTCTGAAATTTGCACCTGGTAGTTGCTTCCTGTCAGCCTCTCTGCTTTCTGATGAGCTGTGATGGGAGCAGCTTCTGGGCACAGTCCCAATGCCATGACCCTGTAGGTCCTCTATACCTTCCCTCCCAAACCTTTCCATTTGTAAGTTGTTTCTGTCACAGCAAAAAGAAAAGCACTGAAACACTAAACACGTTCAAACTAATGATGGCTAGACATGACACAGCTGCATCCAAACCATCCATCTATTATTGTATAACCTAAAACAGCCCCTTTAGGGTTACTGGAGAAAATGAGAGGGGTGAGGAATAAAAATAAAACTGTCAGGTAAGTTTTCACATACAAAACAATGATGTTTTGATAAGTTTCTGTCATGTTAAAAGGTGTAGCAAAAATTGGATCCTCTTCCAGAGACAGGCTTAGTGAATGTGTGCACAGCGGATGATAGTGGGGATGCAGTTAGACATCTCAGATGACGTCATGAGACCCTGACCTTCCTCACTGTGTCTCATGGAAGGTCTGATCATGGTCCTCTTTGGAGTTCTGCATGCTGTAAGGAGCCCAAGCCATAGAGCCTGTCCACAGGTCTTCTCATCAGGAGCTCGGCCAAACTCACAACACCGGGGCGGCATCACGTGAGTCAGTTGTTATCAGGCACCTCACATCAACTGCCGCTTGGCAGAAAACATAGGAAGGACCCCAAGTAAGCAATGCCCAAAGAGCCATAGAAGATCAGATGTTGCTTTGAAACACTAACATTTGTAATTCTTGCATGGTTTCACTTACATCCATGCCAGACCTAATCAATGGCACCCAATTAAACCAAAGGACTTGATCCTTTCATGTTGAATTCCACAGAACCTAATCAACACTTTCCCCCAAACATTAAAACTTAGATGGTCTGTAAAGTCTCCTCCAATGGTAATATTTTCTGCTCAAATATGATTCCTTTCAGAAATATCTTAATGTCAGAGTAGATGTCCCTGTAAGGTGGTTGGGTAGGAAAGTAGCTAGTTGTGGCTGGCTGTGCTCCCTCTAGTTGCATGAAGAATCTATCCATAGAGATCCTGTTCTGACTAGGCCCCAAGCAGTGCACAGATCATCAATAGCAGGGTGTGAAGTCACGCTTTCTAGTATAGCAAGAGGCGAATCTGGAAACATCAAGGAGTGCATGTGGTCAGTGGTTTTGTGTGTGTGTTCCCTTGCCTATGAAGCATAGAGTTCTAAAGGCTGAAGTACTGGTGTTTGTAATCCTATTAGCTTGTGATCCCTACCTTCTTTTTTATGGTGAAAAATGTGTATTTGGAATTAGCCAGCTGGACTACTTAGATGGTCCTGATTTTGTTGGCAACATTCAAAGCATCATCATGAAGAGCCAGTAGGACACAGACCTTCTTCTCTCTCTCGGGCCTCATGAGGGTGTTGCCTTTGGTTACATCAATGTCATAGTTTCTTCACAGCCTGTTTGATCTTGTGCTTGTCAGCCTCGACATTCAAGTGTGATGTTGTCTTCCACCATCATCACGGCTGACTCAGTGGCCAGTGGGAACCTGATGATGACTCAGTGGTCAAACCTATTTCTCTGGGGTGCTCGTGGAGGGTATTTGGGCTGCCTCCTGCCTCCAGAAGGTGGGTAACAGGCAGATCGTCCTCTTTTTGTGGTTCTGGACGCCTTTCAGCACTGCTTTCTTGGCTTTCAATGCCTTTGCCTTTGGGAGGGGTGCGAACTTTTGTCTTTGCTCTCAGTGTCATCTTGGAGTGGGGGAATCCCTGCCTTCTTTACCTCTGGCATGCCTGGTTCTGATTTAAAAAGGCAGCTTCAGATTCACAGTTGGGCTGAAATCTCACATTTGAAGCATCCCAAGTTGTATGACTCTAAGCAAATTTTGTTTTATCTCTTACATGATGATGAGTTCATCTAAAGTAGAAATTGCAAATTTTATCTCCAATTTATTTTATTAGTTTGATCGCTAGTTATTAATGGAGTTATTTATCAGGTTTCCTTATTAAAAGATAATTGTAAGAATAACACTTGGTATCTATGTCTTCCTTTCTCCTCCAAAAAGTCCATCTCATGATTCCAGTACCACTGCCCTTTCTTAAAATTAAAAATATATTTTATATGTTTACATGTATCAGTGAATTACCTGCAGGTGTGTACATGCACCCGTGTCATGTAATGTTCATGGAGGTCAGAAAAGGGCGTCAGATCCCTCCGAAGTGGAGTTATGGGTGGTTGTTAACCATCATGTGGGTGCTGGAATCGAACCCAGCTCCCAACCACTGTTCTCTTGATAAACCATCTTCCCTGACTGCTGATCAAGGTTTTTCAGAGTGTTCTTGCCAAATTCCATAGCATGATTGGCAGAACTAGCGGCCATTTTGCCTTCTGGAAGCATTGGGTCTGAAGCTCTTTCTTTTCTTACGTTTCTGCTTCTTCCGACTTCCTGGTTCTCTGGACCTCGTGTGGCTCTGAGCCCAGAGCCCTCATCCACTACCAGCGGGTTAAACGAATGGATTCCGATATGATACAACCAGGACTAAACTGCATGGCATTTCGTACACTGAGTGCATCTAAATGAAAGAATCCCAGCAGATAGTTTAGGAGTTCAAAGATCTTTATCTCCTTATTTGTTCTTTTGTCCTTTTTAAACGAATATTTAAAAAGTAACTTTGAACAAATCATAACAGTAAATGAAAAAAAGAAAGAAGTACGAGGAAGAGACTCGTCTCTAAGACGTATCAGCTGAGGTGTCATCTCATTTCCTGGAGGATATTCAAACCTTGAAACATTTTGCCAGGGGGTGCTGTTTAATGTGCCAGGGAAGAGGCTTCTGGGAATACAGTATGTTTTTCAATCCATATATATATTTTTTTTTTTGGCATTTTTGCTTGCATCTGTGGAAAATCTTCAGACTAGTGAGTGTTGTTCATACTCTGGAATGTATTTCTTCGGTAAAAGAGAAGAAACACACACACACACACACACACACACACACACACACACACACCTTATAGCATTCTGAAATGTCTGGAATAAAATAGTTGAAAAATATTTTAAAGAATTTTAAGGGTGTAGAGAGATGTCTTAGAGGTTAAGAGCATGTTTCTGTTGCTCTTATGGAGGACCCTAGTTTGGTTCCTAACCCACATGCAGGCACAACCTCCTGTAACTCCAGGTCCAAGGGGTCTGACCCCAACTCTTCTTGCCTCTGTGGGCACCTGCAGTCATGTGTACACACACAGATACAAACAAAAACAAATAAATCAGAGCCAGGCATGATGGCATGCATCTTTAATCCCAGCACTTGGGAGGCAGAAGCAGGTGAATCTCTGCGAGGTCAAGGCCCTCCTGGTTTACATAGCATGTTCCAACCCAGCTGGGGCTACAGTGAGACCCTGTCTCAATCCACTCCAAAAATAAAAAGTAAAGAAAATAAATAAATCTGAGACCCTAGCCGGCTGTCCGCTAGAGGCTCTCCAGTAACCTCACGAGGCCCAAGACCCAGGTAGGTAGCCTCTGTCCTCTTGTCATCACCCAAAACCCTGATGCTAGTTCTGTGTCATCTCTAGGAGCAGAGAAGTGACCCCCTGTTTGCTTAAATCCAAATAGGAAATTTCAGAAACTTTCATCTTCCCAGATAGCAATGCCCAGAGCCAGTCCTCCACCACCCACTATAAAGACCCTACATCCTGTTAGAGACCTCCAACCTGTCCCCCACCTCAACCTGAGGTCAGTGTGAAATCCTTCCCCTGGTCCCCAGGGGGCACTGCTCGCTCCCACTGTAACCCCAACTGTCACAGAAAGGCCACCCGTCGTCACTGTCAGCCGTCTGTAGACTTCTGAAGATTGGCAGCGAGAATCCTCTAACCCTACAGAAGGTTTGCTCTTGGCATCAGAAGTTCACATATCCCCAGTTATGCGGGGAACACCTCGAGCACCTCATTCATACATCAACACAGAGTCACCACAAGATTAAACACCAAGCACCCTTGATCTGATCCATAACCTGGCATGTTAAGGTAAGAGCAAACAAAGATCCAAATGCCTGCTTAAAAAAAGTGAGACCAGGTATCCACACAGAAAACACTATCAACCACCTAACTTCGGATGTGTAGGTCCAGCCACAAAAATAAGCAATATGAATAATCAAGGCAATACGTCTCCTCCAGAAATCAGTTACCCTTGAGAACAGCAAATTAACGGAGGCACATGACAATGATTTCAAAGTAGCAATTGTAAATATGTTCTAGGAACTCATAGAGGACGGTGCATACATTTCAGAATGAAAATACAAACAGCTGAGTGAGATAAAAAACCCAAGATCTGATAATAGAATTTGATAAAGAATTTCTGAAGAAAAGCCAAACTGAAATAAAACTCGAAATGAGAAAATTAATCAGTGAAATAAAAAAAAAACCCTCAGTGAAAACCTCACCAGCAGAACGAATCAAATGGAAGAAAGAACACCAAGCTTTGAAGACAGGCGGAGAAATTGGATCATTCAGTCAAAGAAAATATTAAATCTAAAAACACAGAAACTGAATGTGCAGGAACTTTGGAATACTATAAAAAAGACAAAACATCATAGGTATAAATGAAGAAGAAATTCAGGTCCAAGGCACAGAAAATAAACAAAATCATTCAAGAAAACTTCCCAAATATAAGGAAGGAGATGCCTATCAAGGTCCAAGAGGCGTATGGAACATCAAACAGGACTAGAAGAGAAACTCCCCACAGCACATAATAATCAAAACAATAAAGTACAGAATAAGTAAAGGACAGTGAAAACTACAGGAGATGATGAACAAATCAAACATGAAGACAGGTCTATTACACTAACACCTGAATGGAGACTGAAAGGCAGGACGGTATGGCCTGATCTACAAGTTCTTAATCACAGATACCAGTGTAGGCTATTGTACCTAGCAAAGCTATCAGTGGTGATAGACGGAGAAAGGAAAACTTTCCATGATAAAAACAGATAAAAGATTTAAGCAATGTATGTCCACTAAGCCAGCTCTTCAGAGGATACCAGAAGGAATACTCCTCTCTAAAAAGAAGATTAAACATGGAACTGGAGAGATCGCTCAGCATTTAAGAGCATTGGCTGCTTTTGCAGAGGACCCAGGGCTTTAGTTCATAGTACCCATACGGAAGGTAACAACTGTCTATAACTCCAATTCCAGGGGATCAACAGCATCTTCTGTCCCCGACAGGCATTGCGTGCACAGATGCACTTATGTACATGCATGCAAAACACTCATACACATAAAATGAAAAGAGGTAATTTTTATTTTTTTTAAAAGAAGATTATTTGTTTTCTTGATCTTAGCCAGTCTGACTGGGGTGAGGTAGAATCTTAAAGTGGTTTCAATTTGCTTTTCCCTAATTATTAGGGATGTTGAACATCTTTTAAGATGTTTCATAGCCATCTTTACTTCTTTTAAGAACTCTCTGTTAAGCTCCTTAGCACATCTTTTGATTGGGCTTCTTCTTGTCTTGGTTCTCTGTTTTTTGAGTTCATTATAAATTCTGGTTATTAAACCTCTGTCGGATGTGTCGGTGGTGAAGATTTTCTCCCATTCTGTGGGTTTTCTGTTTGCTTCCTTGGTTGTCTCCTTTGATGTACAGAAGCTTTTTAGTTTAATAAGGTCCCATTTGTTAATTCTTACCTTGTTTCGTGAGCAATTGATGTCCGGTTTAGAAAATCCTTTCCTACGCCTATGTCTTGTAGGTTTTTCCCAATGTTTTCTTCTAATAGTTTCAGAGTTTCAGGCTTTACATTGAGGTCTTCGGGCCATTTGGAATTGACTTTTCTGCAGGTTGAAAGATAAGGGTTTAGTTTCATTCTTCTACAAGTGGAGATCCAGTTTTGCCAGCACCATTTGCTGAACATGCTGTCTTTCCTCCAGTTAATGTTCTTGGCCCCTTTGTCAAATATCAGGTGGCTGAAATTGCAAGTACTCATTTTTGCGTCTTCAATTTTGTTCCATTGGTGTATGGGGTTATTTTTATGCCAGTACCATATTGTTTTTATGACTATAGCTCTGTAG
>NW_008338533.1:6495858-6496439 GCF_000622305.1 Nannospalax galili | reverse complement strand
TTCCAGTTTTTCTCCATTTAGAATGATGTTGGCTGTGGGTTTGTTATATATGGCTTTAATTGTGTTGAGGTATGTTCCCTTCAATCCAGTTCCCTATAGGACTTTGAACATAAATGCAAGTTGAATTTTGTCAAAGGCCTTCTCTGCATCTATTGAGATGACCATATGGTTCTTGTCTTTGAGTCCATTTATATGATTTATGATGTTTATTGACTTACGTTTATTAAACCATCCCTGCATCTCTGGGATAAAGCCAACTTGATCGTGGTGGATGATCTTTTTGATATGTGTCTGTATGGGGCTTGCAAGTATCTTGTTGAGAATTTTTGCGTCCATGTTCATTAAGGATATGGGTCTATAGTTTTCTTTTTTGGTTGTCTCTTTACCTGGCTTTGGTATTAGAGTGATTAAGTAGTATTGGATGCAGATCTTCTTTAAATGTCTGATAGAATTTTGCTCCATCTGGTCTTGGACTTTTTTTAGTCGGGAAGTTTTGTATTACTGTTTCAATTTCTTTTTGTGTTATGGGTGTGTTTAAGCTGTTAATCTCTTCTTGGTTTAGTTTTGGTGGTTCCCATGCC
>NW_008338533.1:6435713-6495801 GCF_000622305.1 Nannospalax galili | reverse complement strand
TTTTAAAGTATTCCCTTATAATGTTCTGTATCTTTCTGGTGTCTGTTTTGTGGTGTTTCCCCTTTCATCTCTGATTTTGTTGATTTGGAGGTGCTCTTTCTTTCTTTTGGTTAACTGGGCTAGCAGTCTAAAAGAAGATTAAACACAGCCAAGGGACAAGGTGCAAGAAATAAGCTAACAGTTCTAGAACAGTTAACCAAAAGAGGGCAAAGTAAACAAAAACCATAACAACAAAATAATAAGAATTAATAAATATTGATCAATAATAACTCTCAATATTTGCAGTCTGTATTCACCAATAAAAAGACCCAGACTAGCTGACTAGTTTAGAAAATAGGATTCATCCCTTTTCTGACTCTAAGAAATACACCTCACTATCAAGGCTGACCACCATGTTACAGAGAAAGGATGATGAGACCATATCTGGCACTGATATCAGGTCTAGGAACTTGTGGTCAGAAAGGTCACAGGCCATAGGGGAGAGCCTACTACCATTAATTCTGCTAAATGTACTCAGTACCAAACTGACTCCTAATGATGCTATGTTATACCTATAGATTAGTGCATCTCTTAACTCTCACTCAAAAGCTTTTTCTTGCAGCAGATGATGATTAACACAGAGACCCACAACTAACTGGCCAGCACACAGAGAATAAGAAACTTTGGAGTGCTAGTCCTGGATAAGGCACTTGTATTGAGCCTCTGGCTCTTAAGACTCAGGGATTGTGGAAGAGGGTGTGGGACAATTTTAAGAGCTAGAGGTAGTGGGTGACTCCAAGGAAACACTCCAAGGTGTTTCTCAGACAGAAGTGTAGGAATGCATATAAATTCACAACCGTGACAACATACACAAGACCAGCATAAACTCAAGTCAGATAAATTCCCAGCTTAGGTAGAGGAAGGTGAGCAAGAAACCTCACCCCAGCCGAGAAGCTGTTGGCTGCTGGGAGAGGGAGAATCAGTTTTCTTTACTGGCATGATGATGGGTAGGCTGACCAGGCTCCAGGGAATGGGCCCACTCCAAAGGCATCTGGGGACACAAATTAAACTTGCTAGGCCTGAAAAACAGTAATCATAATAGAAGACATGAAATTGTGTGGGAGCATAGTAAGGGGGGAATGTGGAGGGGGGATTTGAATATTATCAAAATACACTGCAGGACAGTCTCAAAAATTCAATAATATATATATTTTAAAAGAGATAATGTGAAAAGAAAAATGGATCAAATGCTGGGACTAAAGGCGTGTGCCACCACACCTGGCTAAGACCCACTAAAAAGTTTTAAATGTCCTTTAGAAATGATAGGAAAAAACCCTTTTAAGCTGGTTGAAGAAAAGTATGTTAATATATTATGATACATTTGTCTTTGTACTAATGCAGTTGTAAAAATAGGAATTCTATTTTGAAAAACTTTTAATTTTAGGGGCTAGAGAGATTGCTCAGTGGTTGTTAAGAATACTGGCTACGCTTGCAGAGGACCCAAGATTGGTTCCCAGCACCTACACTGGGCATCTCACAATTGCCTGTAGCTCCAGCTGCAGGGATTCAGACTCCCTCTTCTGAACTCTGTAGGCTCCTGCACTCACATGCACACATAACCAGACATAAATTCATTATAAGAATATAAAATAAATAAATCTTTTTTTTAAAGTAATCTGAGATTTCATCTTCTTGCGATAGCGAATGCTCTTTTGATGTCTTTTGTTAGAGCTATTTCCTACTCCACTTACAGGACTTCGTGGTGCCGCCTGTCATCTGAAGGCAGTAGCTGTCAGACCCTTTGAAGGGACAGGCATTCCTGGAAGAGATGTTTTCTCTTCTCTCTGGCCTTAGCACCCAGGTCTCTGGTGGAAGTTTTGCCCTCGGAGGAGTTGTGACCCCTGTACTAGGGTGACTTCTCGCAAATCCTGGGTTTCATTCTCCTTCTGGACGCCACTACTTTCCTGTCCCCCAAACATCCAAATTTGTTGTTACGTTCACGTCACCTGCACTTATATTTCCTCCAGAGGTTCGCTGCTGCCTCCTTACAGCTCTTCGGAAATGATCTAACGTGGCTTGCAAAAAGTGTCAGTGATAGCTGAATGATTGTTTGCAAGCTTGTCTTTTGGCCTTTCTTAGCTTTTCAGTCAAAGGTACTTAGGACTCGATGGGAGAGATATGGTTATTTCTTTTCTCCCCCGTTCATATTCCCATCCTGGGAATACATCCTGATCCAAGTTTGGCCTAACCAATAGCAAGTTACATTTGGAAAGGAGGCAGGCTCATGCGTGGACAAGCCTGCTCTCAGCTGGCAGATCTGAAGCCCTGAGATTTTCCTCCTACACTTTCTCCTCACATGATATTGCTGAATTTGTGGAGGAAGTTGATAATTTCACAGGCGTATATTAGCCGAGATTCTCTCATCCAGGAAGAGATCTACTAGGAGAAATGGGCCTTAGAATATTTATTTTGCATCACAGAAAAGCTCCAAATGCCAGCATTACGTCCAGTGTTCCTTCTCAGCCCTTACTCGCTTGGGCTAGCTTATTCCCATAAACAGCTGGAGAGAAGCTGAGACGAGACTGGATATACAATGAATTTGAGATAAAGAATTGTAGAGGCCCCCAAATAAAACAAATATTATTCATATAGAACAGGATTGCTGTTCAATGAAGATCACTGAAGCAGGAAGTAAGCAAGGTCTCAGCAGTTTTTCAAACTGGTTGAGCTGTACACTGTATGCTCTCGTTACCTCAAAAAAGCAAAAGTGTTTATTTCCATTTTTGCACAGTCCTGGTCTCTTTGTATCCAACCCAAAAGAAACCTAGAAAATAGATAAACCATTTGTTTTCTCCACTGGGCTGAGCCAACAAGGTGGAATAGAAAACCTGTTAAATCTAGATCATTCTTCTCCATGAAGGTGAACTGAGGAGGTAGGTGCTGGTGGTGGTGACTCTGATTATAAACAGTATTTGACATAGCACAGAACTGCCCATGTAGATGCTGCATTCTGAAACCACACTGCTCCACAGCCCTGCACTCCTGAGAAACAGACCAAGTCAGAGGTCACACACAGCGGCTGTTAGAGGTGTTCTCAAGAAAGAACCCGTGAGAGCAGGAAGAATATGAACACAGAAGGCGGTCATGGGAGCTGGCATGGCCTGTTAAGGAAGGTCCAGAATGCAGGCAAGAGGGCAGGTCTTTGTGTCCTTCCTCTGCTCCTCGTGACTACCTTCTCCACCAGGCAGGGGCATGACTTTGGTTGGGATATCTTCCTCATGTAGAAGAGGACACATCTGAGATTCCTGGCACACGAGGAGTGTCTCTAACTCTGAAGAGGGGAATTGGGTGACAACTGCACCATCTGCTACATGAGTTATGAATTTTAGCCCCAGAATCTGGGGTACAACTTATGATGTTCACTGGTTTAGGATATATTTACAACTTGATATGAATAAATATTTGAATCATTGTGTTCTAGTTACTTTTCCGTTGCTGTGATGAAACACCATGACCAAAAATGGCTTGTGGAAGGAAAAGTGTATTTTGGCTTGTGGTTTCAGAAGAATAAGACCATTGGCAGCCGGTGTGTGTGTGTGTGTGTGTGTGTGTGTGTGTGTGTGTGTGTGTGTGTGTAGGCACATGGCACACAACGCAGTGGGAGTGAAAGCTGAGGGATCATGTTTCCATCCACGTGCAGGAAGGAGAATGAATGCCTCAAAGTCTGACTTCAGTGACGCACTTCCTCCAGCAAGGCTTCAGCTCCCAAAGGTTTCAAAACCTCCTCAAACAGCACCACGGCTGGGAACCGAGTGTTCAAGTACCGTGCCTGGGCAGGCAGGACGTTGCTCGTTCAAACCACCACACTGCATCTTTGTTTTGCGTTGTTTTGTGATGCTGGGGTTCAGCCGAGGGCCTTGCATGTACTAGAACCCTATCCCACCACTCAGCCTGCTCACAGTTCTGCCCCGTTGTTTTGAATCTCTGTGCTTGCCTCCATCATCTGAGAAGAGAGGTCTGTTTCTAAGGGTCTGTCCTCAGCCTGAGCTCTCACATATAACCATTGCACAGAAATATGACTGTGCTGGATAGCTTTAGTGTCAACTTGACACACCTGGGTTGAGGGAACCTCAATTGGGGAATTTCCTTCTTTGGACTGGCCTGTGGCCATGTCCATGGGGCACTTTCTTGACTGTTGAGTGCTGTGCGAGGGCCCAGCCCACTGTGGGTGATGCCACCCCTGGGCAGGTGGGCCTGTGTTACATAAGAAAGCAGGCTGAGCAGGAGCCAGGGGAGCAAGCCAGTAAGCAGCGTTCCTCCATGGCCTGTGCTCCAGCTCCTGCTTCTAGGTTCCTGCCCTGAGTTCCTACCTTGGGCTCCCTGATGAACTGTGACCTGGGAGATGTAAGCTGAATAAACCCTTTCCTCCCCAGTTGGTAGTGGTCAGAGTGTTTTGTCACAGCAATGGAGAGACAAACTAGGACAATGCTAATAATAGTATCTAAGAATAGTGACTGGTAGCACATAACCTCCTTGACCACCTTCCTTCCACCCTCCTTACGACAGCCTGAGGCAAGAATTCTCCAAAATCTCCATTTGGAAAATCCTAACAAGTTTATTGGACTTACTAACTGAGCTTGGGGGTGCTGGTTTACTTGCAGAAGAGTGCCCCCCCACCCCATTTACAGCTGTGCTAGGATGTCCACCCCTAACATAGATCCTGTTACTGCTTGACAGCCACACAAAATGGTGAGAGGCCTGCCTCACGGAGTTCTTGGGTTATATATCCTTATCCCTTCCCCCTCACGCAGCTAAGGTCAACAGATTGGGTGGGAGGGGTAGCTGGTTCCCCTACCCCTGACTCCTTAGAGGAGCGTGGAAAGGAGGTGGGGCTATAGCTTGCTGCCATAGTGGTTGGAGGAATTTCCAGGTAACAGAGAGAGACACAGATTGGACTACTTTCTTTCCTTCAGATGACTTAAACAGTCCTCCTACGAGTAAATGGCTTTTTATCTTTCACAGATTGGCAAACGATCTTCTGATAGGCCTTACACATGATGGACATGGTTAGAGAACATTTATGAAGTTGGATATGCACACATATGCAGTGTCATCCCCTAAGTTATGCAAGTGTGTGTTTGAATTTCCTGCTTGCCTAAAATGTTTACATGCCAGAATTGCATGTGTGAACCGGGTGTGCTTATGACTGTAAAATCTCTGCTCTGTAATGTATATTAGTTGTAGTCCACCAAGGTTGTCTG
This sequence comes from Nannospalax galili, assembly GCF_000622305.1. Lineage (NCBI taxonomy): Eukaryota > Metazoa > Chordata > Mammalia > Rodentia > Spalacidae > Nannospalax > Nannospalax galili. Next base: position 6,490,561 of record NW_008338533.1, on the reverse strand, counting down.
TAAACATCACCATTTTCTGTTGGAAATATATTGCATCTCTGTCTCTGGAACTCCATGATGGGACAACACGCTCTGAAAGCCAGTGAAGGGTGCCCATGTGAAAGTCCCCCAGTCCTGGCAGAGCGTGAAAGGTAAACAATCGAGCTGGGAAGAGGATGCTTAGCAGGAGCTGCTTTCCAAGTCTGCTGCTCTCCTCCAAGAAAGAACGTGTAGAGTCCTAAGATATTTGAATTGGGGCGCAACATTTTTCTTTCCTCTCTGGATAGACTCAGATGGCGGTTATTTTTTCCTAAATCTTTCTTGGGCTTATGAGAAAATTTGTTCTGTCTAGAACTGCCTGGGTTTTCAGTAACAGGAGGCAGAGCTCTCATCAACACTTCCGTGACCTCTGTGTTAGTGACTGTCTCTGTGAGGCTACCTTTATGAAAGTGTATAAAATATACAGAGGTAAATCTCTGGAAAACGAGAGAGACACACACACACACACACACACACACACACACAGAGAGAGCGAGAGAGAGAGAGAGAGAGAGAGAGAGAGAGAGAGAGAGAGAGAAGCTTGTGGAACCTATTCCTTTGCTTCCAGTGCAGTAACAGGCGGCTTGCATACCGACAGGAAAATAAGGATACGCTTCTTTCTCGCATACCTCCATTATTTATTGGTGAGTTAGAGAAGAAAAACTACACGTGACTAACACACTGTGCAACACAGGAAACACTGCAGCATCTAGGTGCATTCGTGTAAATCCATCAATGCGTGTGTCACAACACTACCATGTCAACATTGACTTTAGTCCGCACCGGAAACAAAAACCAGGAAGCACATGGACGTAACTCCTTCTGTATGCCTCGTCCTTGGCATCAAACAAATACTCACTCTTATGTGTCAGACTGTGTGTTATGTTCTGGTAATTATGCTAACAATCAGGAGGAATTTGACATCAGTAGTCAGAAGCTTTATATGCAATGGTCATATTTTACTTTAAGGCACTATCACCTAATTACATAGAGTTTTAACACCTAAGAAAAATGGAAGGATTTTACCATTTCAGTAGGTGCTATGTTGTCTTGTCAGGGATATAGCTCTCATAAAGCTTGTCATAGATAAACAAAGGTAGACACAATAACTTAAAGTCTATGGTGATGTCAGTTTCTCATTCATTTGCTGTTACTGCATGTGTAGGGGACCACAGAAGCAAGGGGCTGATGCCATACTGACTTGCTTTCACTGCCTGTGTGAGGAACACAAGAATGAATTCACATAGGCTCTATGCTTCCTTAGTGTCCTGATCTGTGGTAATGTAGAGAGCCAGCTTTGCAGCCGCCCTCGTAGCTACCACATTGCTGTGTGAGGACCGATGGGCCGCTTGACACAGAAAAGATGATTTTGATCTTAGTCTTTGGTTGCTCTACTTCAGAGGACTTAGTCTGGGCTGTCTACCTGCTGCTGGAGGGAGTGAGATGGAGCTCCAGCAGGAAGCATCTTCTGGATCTGAAGGTGGACTCTAAACAAGCCCACTGGTCAGCAATCACAGCTTCTTCACATTTTGTACAGTTGGCCTCATGGTAGCAAATGCTACGGGATCCAGCCATCAAGGACTTGTCTAGTGGGGGGTCTGCCTGGTCAAATCTGGTGTGCCAAGTAGTGACCATGGCCTCTGGAGGAACCCATAAGAGAAAATCAATAGGCCACCTTACATGCCAGGTAACTCTGGCATTTTATATCTTTGCCAGTCTGTGGCTTGGCAATTTCCTCCAAGATAAAACCTTCAGTCTTGGAGCAAAGATGAGTAAACAGCAGGATGTCCTAAAGGAAGGTAAACAGCAGGATGTCCTAAAGGAAGGTAAACAGCAGGATGTCCTAAAGGAAGGTAAACAGCAGGATGTTTTAAAGGAAGGTAAACAGCAGGATGTCCTAAAGGAAGGTAAACAGCAGAATGCTCTAAATTTAGGAAGGCAAGCAACAGGATGTTTTGAGGAGAAGTGAAATAGTTCATCTGCAGAGAAGCTCATTAAGCCCAGGAAATAAACAACTCAATAGCTTCAGGAAGTCCCTGAAATTGGCCATGTTCTCTAGGCCCTCCTTCCCTAAGCATGCATAGGCCCTAAGAATTGCTGAGAGATTCTCTAAGATCAGCCAAGCCACTGGGAAAGCAGCAGAGACCTGATGAGCTCCCTAGAAGAGGCCCAGCCAAGCTGAGCGGGCCTGAAAGGACTCTCTCAGCCACCTGCAGGTTGGCAGTGAATGCCAGGCTTCCTGTTTTCACAACCTAACACCCATGCTGGATGGGCTTTGGTGATGCAACTGTCAGTGAGTCATTTCTGGTCCTGTAAGTAGCCTCTCACCCACACTCCTGTAAGTAACCCCAGTGAATATATTGGTTCACCAAGTTGGAACTTGGTGTTGTCCTTACTTTGGTCTGTCATTACTCTGGGGTGAGTCTCTCCAGGAATAGTTTCATAACAACACAGTCCATTGTGTTAGAAACATTGCCCTGATGCTGGGTAATTTATCTCTAGTTAAATAAACAACCTGGGTGATAATACTAAATTTCCTGATTTCTAAAAAACATGAATACTTATGAAAAAAGAATCTGGGGTGACCTGAACTTGGCTTTGGTGTGGGGTGACCTGAACTTGGCTTTGGTGTGGGGTGACCTGAACTTGGCTTTGGTGTGTAGGAGGTGAAGAGTATTCTAACGTGAGAAAGAAGCAGACTGGAACAGTACAAATGGGGACTTCATTGAACCAGGGAAGTGAAAAGTTAGAACACTTTCCTATGAGGACAGAGAGGCCAGCTCTGCTCATCAGCTGGCAGTGATTGAAGTTAGGGTCCATTTTCCCATAGAGCCTGGATCTGGGGACCCCAGGCTGCATTCTCCGGTGTTGGCTAGAACAAACAAGTTTCTGTTTGGCACTGAGTTTCCTCAGCTACTTTAAGGGGGAGCTGGGTACCACAGATAAGACTCAATTAGTCGGGAATGAGGTGAAAGCCAGACTTTGTTCACAGAGAGAATCTTTCTGTGTGTGATAGCCGACGTCTTCATCTTTTGAGCTGAACGAGTTGTGCTAGGTAAGCCCGGAGCTCCCTGAATGCTAGTTTTTCATCTGTGCAGAAACACTAACGATATCTACCTGTAGGTATTCTGCTGAGGAAAACATCACTCCTTGAAGTGCAAATATGTGTATCTTCTGCTCTCTCGGTGCGGCTGGTAGGCCATTTTTCTTTGTGTGCAGATCCAAAGGCAGAAACAAACACTCCAAAAAGTGTTTCCCAGAGGCCCAAGAAAGTAGCTAAGAGGTGAAGTTGTTTGCAAAGTGACTTTTTGTCATTTTCAAGGCTACATAATGATGAACCTCATGAAGGTGTCTGTAGTCTGCCATGGGTTCCAAGAATGTCACCTTGGGATCTGACCCCCAAGGGCAGAAGTGACAAGTGTCTGTTGAGAGGAAGGGAAAGGCTAAGGGGAAGGAAATCAGGGCCCAGAACAAACCTCCAGGGGAACACTCGCCCACGGTTTTCTGTTGATCGCTCTACCATCAGTCAGTCCTGGATACTTATGAATGCATTTTCCAGGGAGTGGCAAAATGGTACTTTTTAATACAACAACAACAACAAAAATGGATCCATAAAAGTTCTATGAACATTTTCATTTCATTTTTTAAAAAGTTTTATGCATATGAGTGCATTGCCTGCATGTGTGTAATTGCATCTGCTCTACAGTGTCCAAGGAGGTCAGAAGAGCATGTTGGATTCCCCTGGAACTGGGGTTATGGATGGTTGTTACCTGCCATGTGGGTGCTGAGAATCAAACTTCCCTCCTCTGTGAGAGTAGCCAGTGCTCATAACTGCTGAGCCATCTCTCCAACCCCTCTATGAACTTTTTAAAGGAACATATTAAGTCCAGTTAGTGCTGCCCACATATGCATGGGGAAGTTGGGAGAGGGATATGTGTGGGGAGGATCCATGGGAACTGGAGGGTTGAAATGGGTTGAGGTGGGTATGATCATATTTCACTGTATACATGCATAAAATTTTTAAGGGCTAAATTACAAAAAGATACTAAATTTATCAAAATTAAAAAGAAAATTATAACAAAGTTTAATTTATTCCAGTAAAGATGGAATATTTGGTTTTATGTACATATAAAATGAAATGTTCTAAATTATACAAATAGAGTCTCTGAATTGAGGCCTAAGGGACACAATACAAATGTTACAGCAAATTCCCCATGTACAGGGGAAATAGGAAACTGGTACCACTGTTTCCTGTGGGTACCACTGTTTCCTGTTCCGGAGAGTCCCTGCCCCTCTATGTACAGGGCTTCTGTTTATGACAGCCTCCCACCATTCATGAAGAGCAGCACAGCTCGTGAATATCTTGCCTCTTGTTGCCTGTTGAGGGCATCTGGCTTATGTGCTCTTCACAGGGATGGGCCACAGCGTGGGTGGCCATTTGGTGACTCCCCTCTCAATGAGTGTGGAGGCTTGTGGAACATCCAGTTTAACCGTAGCATCCTTGCCCCTCATGGAGGCTGCCAATGCGAACAGATGGGCCATTCCACAATGCAGGTGGCCAGCCTTAGCCTGATGTGACTTAAAAGGTTTTGTCTTGGAAATGATTGCGCCTTGCTTTTTGCAAAACTCAGTTCCAGGTGGAAAACTGTTGCATTCTACAACACCCTTCCAACTGTGCTGGTGACTGGTCACATTCTTTTTTCTCTGAGGGAGGACTTACCATCTGTTTCATGCAACAAATGTAAGATGAGAGAAAATACACAGAAAAGAGAAAAGAATAGGTATAGAACCAAATGTATGTATGTCTGTTTATGCAAAGTTTTAAACACCCAGAAGTTTCCATCTTTCCCCCAGTATTATGACTGTCTAATCTCTTTGATTTAGCTTATGTTACAGAGGCTGCATTCGGGGACGTATACACATTTAGAAAACCATATTCTTGGACAGGCTAATCTTGAACATCTTGTTTCTTCCTCAAAGAGAGACATGGTTGGGAAGAAAAGGCACAGAGCTCAACGTGGAAATAGCTTTCAGAAGACCGTATTCTAACACTGAAAATCTGACGCTAGACTCCATCGCTGAAGTCTGGATGAGGCACAGAGCATTTGCTGACTTCTATTTTCCAGCTCACATGAGGACTTTGTAGTGACACTCCTTCAAACCCATCTGGTGATTTAACCAGGGCTGCAGAAAAGTTTCAGTCAAGATTCCGAAGTGTTATCAACTGTGCTGTGTCAGAGGACTCTAGCCCACAGTTCATTTTCTGCTGTAGAAATTGTATGATAGGACTTGCTGAGAGCTGAGTTGATTTAAGAACTGGCTTTATAATTGCTTAACTAGAATAACCTCACCTCCTGTCTTCCTTCTATGTCTTATCCAAGTCTAAAAGCAGTTGTATTCTAATAGGACGAATAATAAAGTCAAGCTATAATGCCTTTTATTTTTCTTACCAGAGGAATATAGTTTATTGCAGGTGATTGTACTGGTTCATTTTAGCTTTCACCTTGGCACAATCTAGAATCATCTGGGAAGAAAGCCTTAATTAGGAGTTATCCAGATCAGGTTGGCCTGTGGGTATGCCTGTGGGGGATTGTCTTGATTGTTAATTGATACAGGAAGATCCAGCCTGTTGGGGCAGCATGATTCCTTAGGCAGGGCTTCCGGAACAGTGTAAGAGAGAGAAAGATACCTGAGAGTCAATGAGTGGGCGAGCAAGGGAGCCTCTTCCTTTCTCTGCTCCTGACTGTGGATCAATGATTTAATTTCCTGCCTTCACGTCCCTGAAATACTGGACTGCAACCTGGAATTGTGAGCCAAGTAAACCCTTTCTTCCCGAAGTCGCTTTTGGTCAGAATAGTTCATTACAGCCACGGAATAAAACTGGGACAGAGGTAAATTTGGGGCTACCTTGCTTGTAAAAGAAAACAATTCAAAATGATCACAGTGGGCAGAAAACAAATTATGAACACAAAGAAAAAGTGGGAAGAAAAAGTGGGAAGGGAAGATAATTCAGAGGTGGCAAAATTAGCCAGTTATTGAGACAGTGCGAGGGGTGGACCAGGACACAGTCTTCACCTTTCTAGGCTGAAGCGCTTCCTTCCCGCTGATGTCAATCAGAACCTCCACCTGCTGCTCACCATTTTCCAGGGCTGATCTTTCTAAGCTTCAGGTTTCAGGCTAAACCTGTTTTCCTCTGAGGTTTCAAAACTCAGATTCACTCCTCGTCACATGAAGCCACATGATCGGACCATAAGAAATGTGAAGACCATTTGGCCTTCCCAACACACCTTGGAACAGGTGAGGAACAGAGTCAGTGTCAGAGCTAAATCACGCCGTCTGTCGGAAGTCCTGTTCTGGGGCCGGGAGTGGAAGAAGGGAACCAGTCCCCGGAAGGTAGCAAGGAGCAAGAACAGGGACTGGGACAATAACAGGGATTGGGACAATTCGAGCAGCTACGTGGGGATGGATTGAACTACATAAACACCCATCCTGTCCTTACTACCCACCGTATGCTGTGCCAATTCTGAGGACACAAAGAAAAGTGTGTGCTGCTTCCTGCCACACAGGACAGTCACATGGACATGAGAAGTTCACCTTTCACTGTAAAATTCCATCTTTTCTCCACAATCAGTGTTTATCTTTCTCCACTGCTTTCCTGTGCCTTTGGACGCGTTTCGCTGTTACTTTGAGGGTAAATATTGGCTGTCTAAAGGACTCCTTTGCATGGAGCACAGTTTACTCAGAAGCTGTGCTGGGGTTCCAAGGCAGGGCCCATTCGTTAGGGGCTCTTGCCTAAGGTAGCATACTGAGTAAAACACAGCAGGCTTGCCATTGTGGAATATTTTTTAAAACCTGTTTATGGTGTTAGCTTATTATTATTATTATCCTGTTACTGTTCAGGTCATCTACAAAGTTTGATGTTGCTCTAAATGCTGTTTCTGAGGTAGCTTTTTTTTTTTTTTTGGTGTTTTTGAGACAGGGTCTCCCTGTAGCCCCAGCTGTCCTGGAATTCATTATGTAGACCAGGCTGGCCTTGAGCTCACAGAGATCCGCCTGCCTCTGCCTCCCGAGTGCTGGGATTAAAGGCGTCCCCACCATGCCCGGCTCTGAGGAAGCTTTTACTCCTTCTCCTTTCCCATCATTTCCTTTATCATTCATGAACTTTTTTCATCTTGAGCTCTCTCTGACTTGTCTGTCTCATTAACTGTGTTCTGTGTCTTGGAGTCCCGATTATCTCTTTTCTGCTTAGCTCTCTCCCTTCCTACATATTTCCTCCTATCAAACACTGGCTTAAAATACCCTTGAAATGGTCTTGTTTTTCATTAAAATCTGCAGTTAAACCAACCACCTGACAGTGAAGAGAATGCAGCAATCATGGTGACCCCATGTAACGGGCAGAAGGTTTGCTGGTTTAACCTTTGTCAGCTTGAGGAAGACCTAGAAGTACCTGGGGAGACAAATTCTCCGCTGAGCAGTGTTCTCCATCGTACTGGCCTGTGGCCGTGTCTGCCAGACGTTTCCTAAGAGTTCACCGATCTAGGAAGGCTCAGCCCACTTGGGTCTGCACTGTACAGGAAAAGTAGCTGATCAAGGTGGGGGAAGCAAACAGTGTTCCTTCGCAGTCTGCCTCCTGTTCCTGCCCTGACTTCCCTTAACGATGAACTGTGTTCTGTAACCAAATAAACTTTCTTCCCCAAGTTGGTTTTGGTCAGTGTCTTATCACAGCAACAGAACACAAACTAGGACCGAGGGTTTAGGGAACACTGATCCACTGTGTGCTTTAGTAGGGAAACCTGTTTGGGTTAAGGATTGCTTCCCGATGTTCCCTGTTCCTGTTTGCTAGGCTGCTGCTTCTGCCTCCCCAGTTGCAGCCAGTCAACACTTGTAATTTCTTGGGGTGCACACAGTTCCTTTTCCTAAACATTAAGGTCCTTTTTGATTTTTCAAAATCAAAACCCTTCCAGAGTCCTATCCTTGCTATGGAATAACACCCCTGCCCCCACAGGTTCACATAGTTGAGTATTAACACCCCACGTTACCATAGCATTTGGAGACAGAGTCTTTTAAAAGCAATTTGGGTAAAATGAGGTTATAAATGTAGTGCCCAAGTCCCCATAAGGCAAGGGCCGCTATAGGAAGAGGAAGAGAGGCACTGTTTGGGGAGATGATAGAAAGGCAGTTATGAACAGGAAGAGTCCCCATCGGTAACCAGATCTGACACAATGACCCGTTTGAGTTACCACCGCACAACGTTTGTTACTGAGCCTGGACTCCTCAGTACCTCTCTGGTTTTCTTTTTTGTATTTTGTCTTTTTCCTTGTGTACGTGTGTGTGTGTGTGTGTGTGTGTGTGTGTGTGTGTGTGTGTGTGTGTGTATGTTTACACATATGTGGGGCTTAATGTCCTGAGTTTTCATGGTTGGCTTCAGTTGTCAACTTGACACTCCCAGGAAGAGGGAGTGATGTGGGAGGGCCTAGCCCCTGTGGGCAGTGCCACCCCTGGGCAGGTGGTTCTGGGTTGAAAGCAGGTTAAAAACAGAAAGGTCAGGTGATGAGCTGGTTGCTCTGAGGTAACGCTGTGGTCTCTGCTTCAGCTCCTGCCTCCAAGTTCCTGTCTTGAGTTCCTGCCTCGGCTCCCTTGAGGATGGACTGTGAGCTGGAAGCCAAATAAGTCCTTTCTGCCTCATGGTGGTTCTAGTCAGAGTGTATATCACAGCAGCAGAAAGCAAACTAGGACAGGATTCTTCCTCCACCGGTGTGTCCTTATTCACAGAGGCGGGGTCTCTGAATTAAACCCAGAGCTCGCCGATAGGCTTCCCGGCTCGCTCCAGAGATCTGCAGTCTCTGCCTTCTGAGTGCTGAAATTAACGGGTAGGCTGCCACACCCACTTGGCATTTATGTGGGTTTTGGAGATTTGAATTCAGATCTTCATGCTTGTTGTTTGAGCGTCATGCTTTGACCACTGAGAAGCCTCCCTAACCCAACCTTTTAATTTTTGTCTCTTAGGAATAATGTTGTTGTGGGTTTCTCCATTCATATTTTAAGTGTAGGAAAGGGATCCTTATCTGGAGATGAGCTGCCCTTGAGGAAGTTTGCCATGCCTCCTGTGATGCAGAGCTCTGTGCACATGCAGAGTCCTTAGCCCACCTGGAGTGTTCATGACCCCTGAAGCTCAATTTAATTCCCTCTGAAATGAAATTGGTAAATATCTTTCCATATTCTTGTGAACCAGTTTCGGTACAATGAATTAAACTGAGAAATATGCATGTATTAGACATATCAACAGGACAGCAAAAGGACAGTCTGGTCTTTTCACAGAGATTCTCATCAACTTTTAAAGTACAATCCTGAGGTTTTCTAACTCCAAGCTGTCCTGAGTGTTTTAATGCATAATTAGGTGCAAACTAATCATCATTACTGATGTTTATCATTTGGCAAAGGCTTAAAAAATGCTTACTTTATTTAATCCTTATAAGGATCTAATGTGTGATTCATTCATTACTACTAGTGTAGTTTTATGGATGAGGACATCAAGACACATAAACATTAACACATTTTCTCTAAATCACAATTAACAAATGGTGATATTGGGAAGTGGCCCTCTTGGGTTTCACTCCAAGGCTTGTCAACCTGACTGTGGTCTGATGCAACAAATAGCATTCTGAATGTCAGCTCGGACCCCGTCGTCCCCAGGCTGCACAATGACATTTTGGTTGGTGATGAACCACACAGACAGTCCAAGCTGAGAGAGCTGGAAAATCGTTTGCGGAATGACAGGCTGGCCATCCTGACACTGAAGTGGTCAGGGTGCTGCTGTGTCTGAGGTGATATGAATGGACCCACTGTGCTACCCTTTGTATGACGGTATCTCATACAGTGATAACTTGCTAGTAAACACTGCTACCGCACAAGTGCTTCCTATACTTTCTATTGGAACTTTAGGGTGGACTCGTACATGCAACTTTTAAACTTTACCATGAAGGCACATGCTGTGTTCCAGTGGTCATGATATCTTGTGTTTACTGTTTTGATGGCATCGTTTCCATTCGGGCTTGGCTGATTGCAGTGCTGTTCTGCTCACCATGGCCTCAGAAGCAATGGGATTTTACCATAGCCTGTGGTAGTGGGCTATGTCTAGACTTGTGCAAGTACATTTATGATGTTTGCACACACGCAGTGATGGTGTTCACAAGGTATAATACCATAGGTCTTTCTCCCTGGAACTTAATACTATTCATATCAAAAGCCTAGTGGTGAAATGTAACATATAACCAGAGCTATTTCAGACAGATAAACAAAAAATTGCCTCTTCCACTAATGGCATGAAGATCAGCAACTCTCTATACAAAGTTACAGCGGTCTGAGCTGTTGCACGTTTCATTCAAAGACAGAAGCCAATGTGTCCCTAGAGCAGGCTTTGCTGCTGCGGTAAGTGACACCAACAGTCTGAGAGACAGGCTTCTCCCTCTCACGCTGCGCTCCTTCACCTGTCAGTGGAGGGCCACACCTCCTTTGAAAGATGGTGGACAGCTTCCCTTTATGTCTAGGTCCTGGGTCCAATTGTTTATATCTCTACTGCTTAGAGCCGACATAAATCTGAGGTATAGTAAATTTAATTTAGCATATTTAACGGCCAAGCATTTTCTCATGAAAGCAGCAATTTTGTACAATGTTGGGAGGAAACCTTTATGATAAGTGGCCTACAGTGGTACATCCTGCTAGAGAATTTTCATTTTCAACTTTTCTTCATAGGTAGGGACAGATTTCAGGCTGAGAGAAGTTTCTGTGATTAAGGGCGCTCGTTACTCTGCTTGCCCCAGATGCCGTGTCAAAGGCAGGAACCAGCTTTGGGGGAAACAGCTTGGGCTTCTCTTTGAGCTCTACCTCTGTCTCCTCCTCATGGACATGTCACTTCACTCTCGAAACCTCCAGTTTCTCATTTACAAAATTTTGATTGCAAACCTATGCTTAGATTTGTTGCATAATAAGAAGAGACAAGGGTAAGATCCAGGCTTGTAGGAGGCCTGAAAAATGTCTTTTATGTTTCACCTGACTTCCAAGCCATGTGCTATTGGGCTATTTTATGGTTAAAACACAGAATTTCCTAATATTAACAGGTGAGACGTTAATGACGACTCTCTCTTACTCAGACAAGAACAATCAATATATTTTCAAAACAAATGAGGTTTCCCCATGAAAATACAAATGGGCAAAATTCCTTCTCTGCAATGCTGACAAAAAAAATCACTCCTTCTATTATATACCAAAATGAACTTATTACAGAAAAAGACAAAATCAACTTTTAAAAGGCTCACCATATGATGGTGTCTTTTAGCCAGAAGAGTTAGCATAAGTAAATACCAATTATTGTTTGTATGCCCATAGCAATTCTCTCTCCCTCTCTCTCCCCCTCTCCCTCTCCCTCTCCTCTCCCTCTCCTCTCCCTCTCCTCTTCCCGAGGGCCTACGAGGTCGTCTCCCTCCCCCTCCCCCTTCTGCTGCTGTGCATAGCTGCAATGAACCTACAATGTATTTATTGCTGATTCATTTCTTACAGGATTGCATCATATTCCAGTTGACAGCAACTCTTCTGAGGAATCCCAGGAGCTCATTTTGAGCTCAAATATATAACCTGAGCCTGGTAAGTCTAGTTTACCATTACCCACATCAATCTAAGAGGTAAAAGGAGTCTGGGGTTTTAAATCAGCGATGGTTTTTAGCTAGACAGGGAGATGAAGTGTGAGCTAAAGTGCCCTGTGCTTTTCCAGGCTCTAGAGTGAGCTGCGCTACAGAATGCTTGTCACAGGACTCCTCACTGACTGAGTACCTGCTGTGGGAGAAAGGACTACAAGTTTCAGCTAGGTCTATGGATCTGCCATTTGTTAAACTCCTGGTCTGAACCACCTTCCCACTGTAGGTTTTAGCTGTGGGCCATAGTAGCGAAAGCTAGGAAAAAATAGGGGCTCCAAATTTCTGGTTAAAGTTATTCTTCCTTATCTTATTCGTAACTTTATCTTCACTTAATTTCCTTGGGCATAAATTGGCCCCAAATGGCCCATGCTGCTATACAACCCATGAGCATCAGAAGAGATACTGAATGTGATTGTGGGTACACACAATTAGAGATTGTGTCCCATATGTATGATGAGTATGAAGATTTGGTTTGCAAATACAAGCTTAGGTTTGCAAGCATAGAAACCTTCTGTGGGTAAAGAAACCTTTGGGTAAAGAAAGCCATGAGTCCAGATGAATGTGGAGAGTACAGAGGTTCTTGAGGCCAATGTACGACAAGGTGATTATCCTCAGACCTGCTGTGGGTGAGTGGGGACATCATATCTGGACTGTAAGTAAGGGAAAAGACTGGGCTCTCTAAGGGGAGACAGTGAAATAACCATGCAAACATTGCTTTCTTCTGAGCAAACTGGAAGGCTAAGACTTACTGAAGAAGCCCTTCTAGTCGGAAGGCTGATGAGATCAGTGAATCTGGTGTTAAAATGTAGCCTAGGCACGGATTAACGATGGTCTGAATTACCAATTTGGCTATAAAAGTACAGAGAGTGGCTTATGGAAATAGGAGAAAAACTGTCTCATGTTTTCGTTCAGTTTTGACTCAGGAATCTGTGGTCTTTTTCACCATTGCCAGGACCCAACACACCTATAGTCAGTGACCTAGCATTTAATCTGGGATGCGGTTGGGGCTGAGGCACTGAGGACACAGAGTGGTCAGACTTTCATATTCAGAGATTCAGAAAGAAGCTGTCCTAACTGATAATCCGTACAGAGAGTCAGCACTTTTCTGAAAGAGAAGCTTAGAGAAAGGAAAGGAAGCGTAATCCGCAAAAGCAATTTTCCAGTGCTCAGAATGTATGCGCACACCCTCCTCTTGAACACACACAGACACACAGACACACGTACACACACAGACACACACACAGACACACAGACACACACACACGCACGCACACACACACACACACACACACACACACACACACACACGCTTACGCTCCCACAGCTATGACAAAGCTTGACAGAAACCTTTGAATAACTTCAGTAAAATCAGATCTTCTTCTTTCTACCTTACAGCTAGACCCTGTGAAAATTAGTTTCAGAAGAAAGTCAATATTGACCTGAAATGTTCTTGGCAGGGTGGGATTATATCTGTTTTCACCTAACGGAATTGTCTCCAATGTCTCTGCAAGCCCCACACAGCCTGGAACCAGCTCCCATTTCTCTCTCTTTTAAGTTGTTCTTTTTGGGGGTGGGACTGAGAGAGCGTCTCCCTTCCCTGATATCTGCCCCTTGCTCCTCCTGCTCCCTCCACAAAGCTGTGGCCCTTGAAACCTTTCTTCAGTTTTTCAGAGCTACAAACAGTAACAGAAGTTCAGTGCCAAGGGCCCTTTATCTCTGTGCTTTCGAACAGGCAAGGTGAGAAAACGAATTATTTACAGCCTAATACAGTTCCTCTGTCACGCACGAAAATCCTGCAATGGCTTGTTCGCCCTGCTCTGGGCTGAGTTCTCCAAGAACTCCTTGATTGCCTGATCAACTCCAGGATTTCCTGAAGCTTCTGAAGATCCGAAGTTTCTGGATTTTCATTTAATGTTGGAATGACTGCACACAGTGGGGCAAGTCCAATCCATAGGTGACCACTGGGACTCTTCTAGAGCCCTGACTGGTAGAAACTGCTTCCAAGGGTCACTTTCCACTGTGATGAACAGGGCCTGCTTCTAAGGGCAGTTTGGCAACTGATAGGGCTCAAATGTTGCCTCTCTTTCTCTCCCCTCTCTCTCCCTCTCTCCCCCTCCGTCTCTGTTTCTTTCCTTCTCTTCCTTTGTGTCTCTTCTCCCTTTTCCTCCATTTCTGTCTCCCTCTCGGATTGATTCTTCCCTTTGTCTTCTCTCCTCTCCCTCCCTCCCCCCCCCCTCTTTCGTATGCTGGTACTCTTTGCCATTCTGAGAATATTTTTGAGCACATGTAATATAAAGGGCAATAGTATCACAAAGAAATCTGATTAGTTTGTAGTTATGTGAATGTGTGGTGATTATTATTACTTCCTTATTAGCACGTTTAACAGTGGATCCAATCATTAATATAATTTAGAAGGAATCACTGTAATATTTTCAGAAAAACTGCAATGATTATGAAGTGGTAGGACATTATTTGAGATTTTAATTTGTGATAAAGGCAATACTATTCAATATATCATTCTTATTCACTAATGTTTATAATTCAGGGAATGCTACCAAATACAAGTTTGCAAAAATTGTATCAATTCCCCCTATGTTGCACTGGATGGCCTGGAACTTGTGTGTAGACCAGACTGGCTTGGAACTCTCAGAAATCTACTTGCATCTGCCTCCCGAGTACTTGGATTAAAGGTGTTCGCCACTACACCCAGTTACGTTATTTTATTCGATTCAAGTTGGTGAATCTCTGAGGGATTGTTTTGGCTTAGGAATGAGAGCTATTATATTTCTTGGCTACTTTGTAACAGTTAAAGGCTAGAGAACTGGTAACCAGCTCTGACAGGTAAGGCGAGGTGTTTGCTGATTGAGACCTCGACCGAAGGCAGCACGTGCTGAGGCCCACATCTGCTTCCCTTAAATATTCATATGGTGACGTAGGACAGATGGTGACATCAATACCTTTGGTCAGTCTCACAAGAAAACTTGAATGGCCTGGTCTGTAAGGGAGGCAGTAGGACATGTGAGTTAAGACTCTGACATTTCTTTGGGGGCTTTGGATTGATGTGTATTTACTCTGTCTTTCCCAGAACTAGCATCACTCAGCTTGCTTTGAAATTGATTGTGGAGCGACTTTGGGAGCAGGCTGACACAGAGATGATGACTGGTGAGTTAACATAGGGAGTGTGGAATCTTGACTTCGTGTTTCCTCTGGAGAACTGCTGTCTGTCGCTGTGTGTGTCATGATTTTTATTTCTGTAGTAGAGATGACATTGACTTCCAGGGTTTATGGACACTTAAAATTCTATAGAGTGTATAATACAGTCCCGGGCATTTGAAGGTACTATGTTGTAACTGTCCTAGTTTACACGGCTAGTTAACCAACCATCTCCTGGCTGTGTTCTCACTGTATTAATCCCTGTACAAAGTATCCAACTACCCTACTGTTTCAATAAATTTATGGCCTAAAATCTGCAATCATTACTAAATTGCACACAAGGAATTTGAGATTTCTAGAGGAAAAGTAATTTGCTCAAAGCTGTTGAAGTAGTCAGTACCTGAGTTAGAGTGTGAACCGTGTTTCACGATCCCCTCCTCACGTCAGCAGAAACTGGACCCTGTCAGCACAGTTGTGGCTGATTCTGTGACAGAACGTGGAAGTATTTTAAGTTAGAACAAGATTTTATTAATTAATTAGTTTCTTTACTTATTCTAATGTTGCAGAGTGTAAGTCTTCAATCTAGGAATACTTGGTACTTTCGTATTTGGACTTCGTAACTCGTGATGATGTTACTTGAATTATTTTTTCTTTCCTGGTTTTGAATCTCACCTCACAGATGAATTAGATTTCCTAACCTGTGGGCACAGGCTGTTCTTTGGCTATTGATACTCTATTTTGGGTTTCACAAAGGGTCTTACACACAATCACTTCTACAAGCCTTTGATGCAAAGCAAGTGACTGCCTAACGTCATTAAGCGGTTGAAGGGTAGGTAAATTGGCCGTTTTCTTTCTTTTTTTCTTTTTTTGAAAAAGATATGGAACGCTTCATGAATTTGCATGTCATCCTTGTGCAGGGGCCATGCTAATCTCTGTATCATTCCAATTTTAGTATATGTGCTGCTGAAGCGAGCAACTGTTTTCTTTTTAAAAACTGATTTTCATTTCCATCTGGAACATGACTGTGTATTGTAACACCGCACAACTGAACAGTTCAGCATTGAAAGAGAAGCTTTAAAGTAGACAGAAATTCTTAAACCACAAAGCCCATAGTTTTTAAAAAGGGGAAATAAAAAACATGTCAGAATGTGTTTTTTCTACCAACAGCTTTGAAAGGAACTTTGTGTGTCTCTCAGGTGTTTTCAACTTTTTAATGCTAGTTTACGCTCAGCATTACTTTTATTTAACAATTTCCGTTGAGTAGAATTTCAAGTGAGAAAAAAAAATACGCATGTACTCTGGGAAGTGAAAGACTCTGACAGGGAGAGCCTAGCTGGAGAGAGGTCGCAAGCACAGTTCTGCACAGTGGTTCGTGTTTGTACAACCTATAACCGATGAGCAATAAGAATTAAAAAAATAATAGCAGTGCTTAGAAGGGTAGAAAGTGACTTTGTAAAAATAGCTAAAACCTACTGCCATTTGAAAAAGAATCCTTGGTTTTTAATCTCTATGGGAAAAGTACTGTGATTCTAAGAAGAAAGCTTGTCCCTTCATCAAAAAGTCGAGTGTTTTAAAGAGATGTTGGTAAAATACAGTTTTTAACAAAGACGTTCTTTTTGCTGTGATTCCTTCCCTGTTCTGTTCCCATTCATTGAACGAATTGGCGGCATAATTTAACAGGGCTCAGAGTTTACTTTAAAAATGGAGGTATCTGTGAATCAAGTAGCCATATTTCTTGCGGCTGGCCCCAAATAAAATTTGATTCTGGTGATTATTTTTACCAGTGCAGTGGTTATATTCAGAATATTTGTTAATGATGGTTTTGAGAGGGGATCATTAAGTCTTGAAAAAGATGGCCGTTTCTCTGTTTCTGTTTCTGTGTTAACCCATTTAGTTGTACCATGTTTTACTGACAAGAGAAAGCTTGATTGTCTCCAGTGCCCCAAAAGTTGGGGGAAATCTGTATGATGCCCACCTATGTTATCTGCCAGTGGCTTGAAGAAGGTCAGTGGATGTTTGAGAGAGCTATGTCTGAAGGTCAGCAGGACCGCCTGCTCCCGCTCCCGAGGAAGGAAAGACTTGTACATTTGTATGGATTCATCTATTCTAAAACAACAGTGGAACAGGTTCTGCGTGTGCAGTCCTGACCATGGGTCATCCTGGAACTCATCAGCTAGTGGGATGGGAGAGGCGAGAAGCCGTCCATCAAAGGATGAGCTAGAGGTGTGAGACATCAATGGGAGAGCTGTGGAGGCGGCGTGCTGCTCCGATGCTCCGAGGACACGGAGGGCGACTTTGGAAGGCAGCCTCATTCGTCACCGTTTCTAACGCTTACTCTCTTGCAGAGGTAAAAGTTTCCAATCTTTGGATCTGTTTCTGACTGTGTGTCTTTGTCCTTTCGTAAAGTACTTGTTTCAGGTTGGCCTACAGCCTAATGAATTCCAACATGGCATTTTCACACACGTGTCACACCTCGACTGCGCCTTCCTCTCCCTCCAGTGTACCCCTGGGCTCGCTCTCCGCCCCAGCTGTTCCCCCCGGGCTCGGCCTCCGCCCCAGCTCTTCCCCCCGGGCTCGCTCTCATGATCTCCATTCTTGTTTCAGAACTACACACAGGAATGTGTAGCTATACACATGATATAGAAACACTCAAACACACAGTTTATATATAATTTAAGCCTAGGTTCTGATGGAAAAACTTGCAGTATTTGTCTTTCTGAATTTAGCTTATTTATCTTAGCATCATGATGTTCAGTCCCATCCACTTGTGGCAAATGTTATGGTTTCATTTTTCTTCACAACTGAAAAAATGTCTATGGTACACATGTACCACGCTTTCTGTCTGTATGCTGCCGGGCATTGGAACTGGTCCCACTTCCTGGATGTTGTGAATAGACAACTATAAACATGGCTCTGCGAGGATGTCTGTGGTGTGCTGGGTTAGAGTCCTTCAGGTAGCTACCTAAAAGTGCTGTAGCTGGGTCATAGGCAGTTCTATTTTTAGCTTTTGAGTCCCTCCACATTGGCCTCTAGAGTTGTGGTGCCAGCTCGCATTCTTGCAAGCAGGAACAAGTGTTCCTTTTTCCCACATTCACACCAGCCTTTGTTGTGAGGATTGCCACTCTGGCTGGGGTGAAATAGAACCTCAAAACAGTTCTAATTTACATTTTCCTGATGGCTACAGAGGTTGAACATTTTATCAAGCATTCTTGGTCATTTGTATTTCTTGCTTTACGAGCTATTTCAGCTCATTAGCACATTTAGTGATTGGATGATTTAATTTGAGGGTATTAAATTTTGAAGTTTTTAAAAATATATTGTAGAGTGTGGGTCTCTCCCTCCCCTCGTGGGCCGTTGGCCACCGACCCATGAGAACAAAGGGAGCAGAGGTGACAAACGGGGTCAGGATGGCCCATGAATAGGACGGAAAAAGCTTTCCGGGAGATAATTTCAGTGATACAGCTTGTTTATTCAGTGGGGGGTCAGGGAAAAATATAGTGTGGAGGCGGCAGCCAAAGCTTCAGCCGATAGGTGTTCATAGTATGCTTTATTTACATGTGGTAGGGGGATCCTATCATCTGGCTATAAGGCAATGCCCAATTCTCATATAGAAAAAACCTGGGGGCCGTTTACTACAGGTAACTGTGCCCATGGTCATGTTCCAAATAAGGCCAGGCATCTGTGCTTGGAGGCACTTTCCAGATAGGCAGAGAGCAGGAAGTCCCCTCTGAGAAAGGGAGTCCTCCATACAATGCCGAGCCCCTTAGAGCTATCCGGACATGGTGGGCTGCCACCTTAGCAGGAGGGTCCCCCAACAGTAGAGGTCAATGTCCTGTATGATATATACTTGACAAACACTCTCCCACTTTGTAGGCTGTCTTTTCACTCTGGGGATTCTTCCTTTTGCTGTGCAGGAGAGTTTTTAATTATTCTAAAAAGGACTCCAAATAGACCAGGAAATGATCCCCCAAATTCTTGTCCTTGTTCTCTTCTTTGGCCCATGAGTGAAGAGGTGGCATTTCACGAGGCTAAGAGAGGTTGTAAGTGTTCCCTCCTTTCTGTTCCTCTGTCTCCAGCAGGAAAAGACTCCTGGGCCAGGCCCATAGCAGGATGAAATGTAGGAACCAAGAGGAATCAGGCCTTTTACCCCAGCCAAGACTCTGCACATATGAAAGAGTTCAGAGGACATCCGCATGCCATCTAGATGACCCACGAGTTGACCATAGACACAAAATATGCCCAGTCAGTCTTCCCTCTGCTCAGAAGAATTGCCTGCTGATCAGAGGCTCTGGAAAAAAGACAAACGTTTATGCTTGTATGCCACTGAGGTTTTGTGTTCTTAAATAGTGTCCCTGAGTATGAGAGGTGGGTTCTAGGACCCCCTGACCCACAACTTTGAGGCTAATCAGGTCCCTTGCATAGATGGTATTGTGTTTGCATACTATACACATTCTGTCATACGTTTAAACAATTTCTACATTGCTTGTAATACCCAACCCAATATAAATGTTGTGCAAATAGTTGTGTATTATTTGATTAAAGGAATAAGGGTAATAAAAAAAGTTTGTGTGTAAGTGCAGTGCAGTTGCACATGTTTTCAGTCCGTGGTTAGTTGAATCTGTCTGTGGATGGAGAAAACTGGATAGGGTAGGCCAACTGTATTTGTTGAGTTCAGGCCAGGCTTTCCCAGGCAAAGGTAGTCCCCCTTCCTATGTGAAGAAAATAATGAAAGTCCGCAGATTAACAAGGTAAACGGAAGGACGGAAGGGCATCAATGGCAGATGGTACTTTGAGCATCAATGGCAGATGGTACTGGCCACAGCTATAAGGGGGCCTGGATGGCTAGGATGTTGCGTCATATGGAGTGTGCTGTAAAAGTGGGGGATAAAGGGCAAGTGGTGGGGGCTTGAGAACATTTCAGGTTGTTTTATCTGTAATGTGAGACTAATGAAAAGAATATGATGGTTTTAAATGGAGACAGACACAGCTAATCTGCGTTTGGCTACAGGATGCATCTCACTATGTGGCTTCCTGAGAAGAACCGAGAACACAGCACTTTTTAGTTGGAGCCAATGAATCAAGTCATCAGTCCAGAATCTGGGACCATCATTATAAGTAGTTCTTCATATGCTTTTCCTAAATTACTTTCCGTCTACCTTAGGAGGAAGCTTGGTATAGCTTCAGAAGCCGAGTTGTAGTGTCAGATCGAGCTGAGTTCTGCCTCTGACCCACAGACCAGAAGCTCTACTTAAGTGGGTGAATCAGAACTTGTCCCCTTGGCCCGGTTCCTCAGCACATGCGGCCCCTCCAGGACACTTCCTTATTCATTCAGAACTTACCCGTCTCTCAACTATCCTCCTTTGACTTCCAGAAAAGGCAGTACGTCACACTTTTGTAGGCTATATGGTACTATACAGGCATTAGTTGTTTGCACCTGACTTATGCCATACTTCCTTGGTGACACCAGGCCTGATTATACCTATCATCATTCTCTAGGACTTGCTGGTTGGTTCTTGCTTCAAGATCTCTAGTTATATGTAGTTGCTCCTCGCCTTCCGATCCGTACTTGACTGTATGCGGCATGTCAGCGAGGAGGCCTGCAGCCAAACATGTCAAATAGTTTTTTATTAAGTGACTTTTTAAAGTACATCATTTTCTAGTATAACTCAAGTTAATAAAGTCACTTGATTTTGATTGGATCCAGGTCATTAGATATTTAGTTTAATACTTCTCCCTCTGTGCCCTTGTTCTCAGAGTTGCAAACGTCCGCAGCTTCCCCATTAGTTCTTTCAGCCCAAATCAGGTCATATGCAAAACCACAGACCAACACTTGGCAAAGGAACGTGGAATTGCCCAGACTGGCTTAGTTCCACCATCACTCAGCCTCACAGCTGGACAGGAGGAGAAGTTGGGAGTAAGTGGCTGTTGGGTAGGCCGCCAGCCACGGATGCTGCTCATGTCTGCAAGATCATTCAGCATCTGATTTTCATCTACCTGTCCACTCCTACAGGCTGTTAACACCGTTAACACCCGACCTCACCATTTCAGTTTCCCATAGCTCTGGGAATGGACACCAGGGTGTTTTCCTACCTTGTATTACATGATGATTTCGCTATCTGGAATGCTCAGTGCTAGTCCGTTGTATCTACCTAGAGAAAGAACTGACTTTAAAAACTACAGTCATCACTTGGTCTGTGATGGGATACCCCATACCCAGCCACATTTCTAACCATGGATCACTTCCTTTCATGCTGTGGTTCTGATTGTAATCTACCCAAGCTCTGTTGTCTCCATTGGGACCCATTGGGACTAGGCCTCAGCATTGCTCCTGTACCCCATCCTTGCTGAAATTCCAATATTCCTCCTGAAGTCCCCTGAAGTTTAAATCACATCAGTTTGTGCCAGGTAATCAAGACCTTAACCTATATGTCTATTTCTATTGTCAGAAGTTTAAATAGAAATCAAGAAAATAGAGAAACTACATGGAAAGCTGTTTGTTGTTTGTTTCTACATCATAGGAAGAGAGACAGTGAAGATGCCATTTTTTAAATTTTTATTTATTATTTTTTTATTTTTACTTTATGTGTATGAGTGTATTGTTTGCATGTAGGTAAGTGCACCCGTGTAGTTCAATGCCCACGGAGAAGAAAAGAAGACGTCAGATCCCCTGGAACTGGACTTACAGATAGTTATTAGCTGCCATGTGGGTGCTGGGATTTGAAGCCAGGCCTACTGCAAGAACAGCCAGTGTTCTTAACCGCTGAGCAGTCTCTCCAGCCCCTGAGGATGCCATTTTGTTTTAAAAGTCATGTTGTTTTTAAAAGTACTGATGACCTCAAACAGATACTTCTGCCCAGGAAATGTCAAGGTCCTCTGCATCGCTGGATGATAGAGAAAAAATATCTTTATATTCAACAAGACTAGTAGCAATTTCAGATGTGTACTGGCCTCTGTGGCCGTTGTGGGCAGCTGAGGCTTTAAGACAGGTCGGCCACTGCTTGCAGCCAAAATGAGTCTAGTCTACTGTGTAAGTCCATCCCTGTACCGTGGGGCGATGAAAGTGTCCTCCCTTCCCTGCCCACTCATGAGAGACCTTCCTCCTACAGGTGTGGTCACTGCTACCATGATGTAGAACAGTTGATCCAGGCTTCAGGTAGAAGGAACGATCGAGAATTTCCAGGATCCCACACTCTTGCTCACAGACAGCCTTCCTTGGTCAGCAGTGGCGTTTCTCAGATGATTTCCCAAATTCAACATAGAAAGTGCCATGTCCTTTCATCTTTTGTCTGTGCTGTGATGGAGGGAGGTTGTTAGACTGAGGTATGGGAAGGAATCGCTAAGTGCAAAGCAATTTGTGTTCCATAGCTAAGGGGAAGGTCAGAATGGAGCTTAGATGTTCAGATTCAATTACCCCGACTTAGCCTGAGGATTCTCTAAATCTCTGCCACCGCCACCACCAACGCAACTTCATTTCCCATTTCACCCTGAAGATACTTTTGTCTTTTCCTGAAAAATGCTTAACATTTTATAGGTTTACACAATCACACAGACATCAATTAGGAAATATCACAGTTACAAAATACTAAAGCTTTATTAATTGAACAATTTATGATTTTTCCTTCACCAAAAACAAAACAAAGGGTAGAGCACGTTGAAAACTGATTGACTCACAGGTTGTACCTGATTAGGCCAGAGCGATGTAACATGTGCCTCACACAGCTACCCACGTCGGTAACCTACTGGTCTTTGAAATCTACCTGTGAGCAGGAATGCTGCAGCCTAGGACCTGGGATGTGTCAGGGTTGAAGGACGAGTTGGAAAACTTTGGAATCAAGTTTTCTGAACAGGAGAAAAGAAGGAATGAGTGAGTTCTGAGGGTCGTTGTGGAGAAAGCAATTTGTCTTTTCCTGGCTTTACTAGCTGATAAGAGCTGCTAGAAACACTAAGGACCAAGAACACTCAGAAATCACAGTGTGGGAGGCGGGGCCTGTGGGGAGGCTTAGTCTGCAGTGGCCCCTGCTAGGCCTCCTGTGTGTTAGGGTTCTGCAATGTGCTGCCTTTATATTCGGGGGAAAGCATTTAGAAACAATTTTTCTCTTCATAATTTTTAACCCAATAATTTAAAAAAACACATGCTTCCAGTTTTATGACCGTATTCTTTAATTTTTCTAGTAATTCCATGGCAGACTGCAATGCTATAGATTATGATTTATGATGGATGGCAGACAGATGAAAGATGATAGATGGATAGATGATGACAGACAATAAATAGATGATAGTTATAGATAGATGATAGAGGTAGGTGATAGATTTCATAATATATATGTGGATGATAGGTGATAGATATATTGATTTATACATATATAGAGAGATGATGCATAGATGTAGGTAGATGACAGATGATAAATGGCAAATAGGTAGATAGGAAGATGATGTATAGATAAGAGATATTGATAGATGATAAATAGATGAGAGCTCTTCACCAACCACTTAAGCAGCTACTCTTCACAAACAACCATTTTCGTTGGATACAATGCAGTCAGCTCACACCTCAGTCTCCATTTATTTTGTTCTAAACTCATTAAAAGCATGCCCTATAAAAATAACCCAAGCCTCAAGATTTCGCTTTGACTCCAGCAACTGAACATTACTGACAGGTGTTTCATGAGCTCTTTGAAGAGTGCTCTTTGGGAGAAACAAGTGACAAAGTAAACAAATAGTCCCATGAGCCAAAGAAAGTGAGGGAAAAGGGCTGCGGATGGCTGCTTGTGAACAAATGCACAGCCTCAGCGCAATATTCGATATGTAGTTGGTGCGAACTTACTATTTTCAAATTAGAGAAGTGATGTTATTACTCTATTGTGAGATAAACTGGTGATAAAACAAAGCGCAATGCATTTTGTTTCAAATTCCGTAAAAAATTGCCTTTAATTTGAAAGCCTTAGGAAAGCTAAAAGGAGCTTTCAGAGAACGGGCCAAGCACTGTCAAGTTCAGACTTTATGTTCCTGGGCCTTACAGGGTTTTCTATATTGCTGTGATTATAACATTTTGGATTAGTTCCAAGTATTTACCTGCAAATTTCATGATTTCATCTTTCTTTACTGCTGAATAGAAAACTCCATTGTGTAAATATACCACATTTTCATTATCCACTCATCAACTGAGGGACACCTAGGTTGCTTCCATCTCTTACTATTGTGAAAAGAGCAGCAACAAACATGGATGTACAAGTGTCTCTGTAATAGGATGAGTTCTTTGGGTATATGCCAAGGAGTGGTATAACTGGTCATATGGTAGGTTCATTTGTAGTTTTTAAGAGTTCTCCACACTGCTTTCCTTAGGGGTTGAACAAGTTTACAGCCCCATCAGCAGTGGGTGAGTGTTCCCCTTTCCCCACATCCTCTCTACATTTGGTATCATTTGTTCTCTTGATCTTAGCCAGTCTGACTGCAGTAGGATGAAATCTTAAAGTGGTTTTAATTTGCATTTCCCTAATTACTAATGATGTTGAACACCTTTTAAGATGCTTCTTAGCCATCTTTATTTCTTCTTTTGAGAACTCTCTGTTCTGACTCTTAGCCCACCTTTTAAGTGGGTCACTTGCTTTCTTGATTCTTTGTTTTTAAAGCTCTTTATATATTCTGGATTAAACCTCTCTCGGATGTGTCACTGGTGAAGATTTTCTCCCATTCTGTGAGTTTTCTCCACTTCCTTGATTATTTCTTTTGCTGGGCAGAAGCTTTTTAGAAGTTTTTTAAATGAGGTTCCATTTGTTGATTCTTGCTCTTAATTCCTGAGCAACTGATGTCTAATTTAGAAAGTCCATTCCTACACCTATATCTTATAGGTTACGGCCAGTGTTTTCCTCTAACAGTTTCAGAGTTTCAGGCTTTACATTGAGGTCTTTGATCCATTTGGAATTGACTTTTGTGCAGGGTTTAGTTTCATTCTTCTACTGGTGGAGATCCAGTTTTTCCAGCACCATTTGCTGAACATGCTATGCTGTCTTTCTTCCAGTGAATGTCCTTGGCCCCTTTGTCAAATATCAGGTGGATGAAATTGCATTTACTAATGTTTAGGTCTTCAGTTGTGTTCCATTGATCTGTGAAGTAACACAGATGCAGAAAAACGAACAATGTATGTTCTCCCTCATATGTGGACCCTAGCACCAAATCCTCATATATGAGTATGTATCCAGATATAACTGTAAGAACCAGGATAATGAAAAGGAATCAGGGAGGTAAAGGGAAAGAAAGAACCTTAGAGAGAAGAAGGGTAGGAGGCAGGTGTTCTAAGGAAGAAATGGATAAAAATGGGGGTATTTATATGGGAAGGGTGTGGGAGATTATACAAGGAAATTTGGGGATAAAGGGAAAGAAGGAGCTCAAGAGAGGTGGGACCATAGGAACTGGTATTGTCAAGGAAGAAATGAGGAAAATGGGGATATTTTAAATTGGAAAGCCATAGAGCGAGGATTAGACAGGGGAAGACAGAGAGGAGAGATAAATAATGCCTAGCTAGGTTTAAAAAAAACAGTGGGAATCATGTAAGTTTAACAACCTAATGACAAATTACATATAGAGTATCTCTACGTGAGTCCATGTGTATAGCTAAAGGCTACATAACAAAAAACAGTGCCAGATAGGAGAAACTTTCCATGGGTTATTGGCAAGGGTAGTCCAAGAGATGTCCAAAATTATACAGGCCATTGCCACAGCCCTTGACGGCCTCACAGAACTTGACTTGAAGGTAAGTCCCTACTGCTGAAGACAGACATATTTCAGACCCAGGATTTGGATCAGTGGACCTGGAACTGACCTGGAAGCCACTTCCCCTGAAGTCTAGTTTGAACAGCTTTGGAGAGCATCATGAAGGTGCCAAGGTAAAACATCAATCACTGGTCCAGCACCAGCTTCAAGACCAAATAACCACATCAGTGGCCTGGACAGCACATGGCATTGGTGCAGTAGTAGCACTTTTATCTTGGGGGCAATCAACAGCTACCTAATTGGTCTAAAAGCCCACTCAATGGGAGGAAACTCATGTGTGATACTGTAAACACAGCCAAATCCACGTGGTAGAGAGGTCATAGATGTTAGGGAAAACCCCAAGACTGTCACATCCCTAGACTAATGTAATTTCTTACCGTGAACAAAATATGTATCCTTATATTTACAGACAAATATCCCAGTCACCACTTATCAAAGAAGCTCATTTGTACCAGTCGGAGACTGTTACCAAGTACCACAACTGGTCACACAGACGTTGCTATGAACTGCCCAGGCCTAAGTGACATACCTACAATGTAACTTCTACACCTAAGGCTCGCAGCACATAGAACAGAGAACCCTATCATTAATGAAGCTCCTGTATGCAGCAGAGGACCAGAAACACAAAAGGTCACAAATGGCCAAAGCACAGAGATTGAGAGTCTGCAGGATGCTGGTCCTTGGACAGGACTCCTGTGTTAAACTTCACCTACCCAGGGCTCAGGGATCTTTGTGGAAGAGGGAGCTGAAAGATTGTAAGAGCCAGGGAGGAGGTGCATGACCATATGGAAATAGAGTCCTACAAGCTCCTGGGACCCTGCTCATATGAATCTACAGCAATGGTGTCAGCGTACACAAGTCCCATGCAAAATCAAGCAGACAAAACCCCAGCACAGAACTGGCGAAATGGACAGCAGACCCCAATCTTATGAGAAGAAATATTGGCAACTGATTACTGCTGGGTGAGGAACAGCTGATCTTCCTAAAGGGAGGGACTCTAGATAAGCTGACTAGACCCCAGTAGATGAACTTACACTGAGGAACGTCTGGGAACACTAACTTGACACAATAAGCCTTAATACAAATGACAGAATGAATTCCAGTGGGGGGTATGGGAGGGTGCCAGTTTATAAAGAGGATTAAGGTTGATTAAGATGTTCTGTGTGAAATACAAAAAAATTCAATAAAAACAAACTTTAAAGTTTTGGGAGCTTAGGAAATTCAGCTCATTAGCACGGCTCTTACTCATAAACTGATGTCCCTGGCACAAATGGAAGGCTGACGTGATGTCAGCAAAATGGTGGACTGGCAGTTGGCTCTTTCGGTATGCCAGCTCTGGAAATCCCTTGTGATTAATGCACATGCAAACCTTAGTCACTTTTGGTATGTGTTCAATTTCTGTGTAGGACATATCATGCTGATAAAGTTTAAGAGGCATAATTACTCAGATTAAAATGATGAAATGAAAGTTACTTCTAATCTTGGCTGACCCTAACATTTTTATTTTGCCTACCAACCTGCTTTAGTTTGCTTTCTAATGCTATGATAAAACACTCTGACCCAAAATGAGTTGGGGAAAGAAAGGGTTTATTGTACTTCCAAGTGACTGTCCCAGTCCATCATTGAGGGACATCAGGCAGGAACTCAAGGTAGGAACCAGCAGACAGGAGCTGAAGCAGAGGCCAGGGAGGAGCGCTGCTCACTGGCTCACTTCCCCTGGCTTGCTCAGCTGCCTTTCTTACACAGCCCAGGCCCACCTACCCAGAGCTGATACTTTCCACAGTGGGCTGGAGCCTCCCACGTCAATTATCAGTTAAGAAAATGCTTCACAGACGTACCACAGGGAAGCCTGATGAAGACAGCTCCTCAGCTGAGGTTTCTTCTTCTGAGGTGTTTGTGTCAGGTTGACAGACTCCAGCACACAACCCTTATTTCTTCACTGTGAGAGGCACACGTTCTGTTTCAATGAAAACCCATTCTTATCTAAAACTATCTCGGCAGCTAGACAACAGACAGGCTTTAAGCTATTTTGAATAGATTATTGAACTGTAACATTAGGATAGTAATAGTAACTGGTAAGATTAGTAAAGAGATTACTGAGTTAATATCTGAATCATATTCAAAGCAGTCGTTGAAAGTGGTAATTTCACTACTAAATCCATACACGTGTATTGGAACGAGGGACTCTGGGATGCACAGTGAGGGAAGGGTAATGTCTGATCTCAGTTCAATGTTCCATTTGTGGCATAAGGAAAAAGTGATGGGGTCCAGCAAGACAGCATACAGGTAAAGGTGCCATCACACTGTATGACGTGAAATTGATCACTGGGACACACGTGGTGGAACGGAGAGAACTGACTCCCTAAAGTTGTCCTCTAACCTCCACACATGAGCCCTGGCATGTGTGAAAATACACACACACACACACACACACACACACACACAGTCTCATGGCACACACTTCCATAAAGGCTATGTCCTATGTCTTAGCTGAGTCTTGTGAGTCTTTGCCCAATCTTTGTTCGATATGGCCGAGTGATTATGCAGGGCAGGAGGTGATGAGGAGGCCCAACAGAGGTTCCACAGAGACCTCCTTGCTATCATGATAAAATACATTGCATTTAGAGTCAGTCACATCTTGGTAAGCAACTAAACTAACCTCTGAAACTAATCCATACACCCCCAAGGGCTGTCTGCAATAGCAGCAGTACTGAAAAGGAGACACTGCTCTGAGTTTTATAATTTAAGCGTCACCACTCCATTTGAAGAGGATTGCTTTCCTGAAGATATATCCCTCTAGAAAGAGCCTTGGGGCCTGTGTGGTCTTTCTGCATTTAACTGCGTATTAAAAGCCCCTTGGAAGCTATGACCTGCATAGCTTCAATCTGCTGTGGCTAGTAAATCAGTTAAGACTGGAAACTCCCTATGATTTTTTAAAGACACATTGGAGATTGTAAAAATAAATTCTTCGATCTTAGTAGAAGAGAGAAAAATAATTCAAGAGTGGTTCGGACTCTGTCCAGCCTGGCTCTGCTGGCTCTTCCTAAACACTCTGATTAATTTACTACTAAACATTTGCCTGCCTTCTCTGATCCATGTATTGCACTAAAGAAGTTGATCATAAGACATTTTTATTTTTGCCTCAGAGAACTTCAGTTTGTTGAAATAAAAACACATTGACACAATATAACGTTAGGTGATCAGGCACATAGGACAGGGTGGCTCAGGAGCCTGGAGATCAAAAGGGCTCAATAAACAAGTAGATATTTGAGACTAGTTTGGGGTATGAATTGTTTTTGGTGAGAAGGGGATAATGGGGAAAGAGGAAGACAATCTGACAGCAAGGTCACAAAGGTTGCCCCTGTCCCCAAATGGTGTAGTAGAGGCACTTGTCAGATTTGTGGGTGTCTCCCAAGTTGCCATCCCCACACTGGACTGTTCCCTTTCGGACACACTCTGCAATGACTTCTATGTGGGCTCCAACACAAAGCACACCGTCTAGCTTACCTATTAATAAAAATAAGAAGCGGGGAAAGAAGGTCCCCAGTTCCCAGAGATACCTGCGCCTGCTCCTGTCTCATGCCCCAAGGTCCTCCCAGGAAGGCTAGAAATGCAAACGGCAAATTAGTATAACAGGCATGTTGCATTTTCTGGCCTCAGATGCTTTCTGCTGTGTTTGAAAATTTCAGACCAACAAGGGGCAGCTGCCAGACCAGACAGAAAATGTAATTGACCCAGAATGTACTTTGCTGTTGACAGTACTCCCTGTCTGTGCAAGTGCATTTTCAAAGGTAGGTGTTCTGGACAGGAATCTTACAGGATTTGGGGAATAAGCCCCATGAAAATGATACCTGAATGTTCTTTAGTTTTGCCGTTCTCTCAGATTCACAGGCAGTGTAATCTTGAGTGAGAAAAGAGTGTTTTCTGCACAGAAGGACTAAAAGATGACGCAGCACTCTGACAACCTTGAAGGTGACTTTTCCAAGCCACTGATTAGCAGGTCCATGCCCTGAAATTCGAGGCAGGGAGATTCATTACAGTTCTTTCAGTCACTGGAGTATTAAAAACCAGAACGCATCATTAACTCAGAAGTAGGCTGTGCCATTTGGCAATAAGAGATTGTCTTGACTTCGGTGATAAAGCCATCTGTGCAGATTCTTTGGATTTAACACAAAAGAATGTAATTACTTTTTGCGTTGCAGATAAAAGCAATCACGTCCCCTACTGTTGTTCACTTCTGTCTATTTAGTCAAAAAAGTGTAGATTGCTCGGCAGAACTATGGCACAGATCAGCTCTAATGAACAAAAGCAACGTTGGACTTTGTCCATAAGAGGGTCAGCAAATTGCCTGGTCATAATCTACTAGGAAGAAGTTTAAAGGAATTCAGGGTGCTGGGGAAGTGGGAAAGTGGAGTGGCCCATAGAAGGGACAGGAAATGGCTGAAATTTCCTTCTCTTCCTGTTGTCTGAAAAAAATCAAAAAGCCTCTTTTCTGTCTGATTTTGTCTAGTATTAACAATGACATAGCATTTAAATAGATAGCCTTTATTTTAGTCAAATTGGCTTTCAGAAAGTAAATAAAGCTAGTTAGGCAAATTCTTCTTTTGAAAGGGACTCCCAACTATTCATTGAAAATGTTGCCCTTAGCTACCCACTACTTGCAAAGTAAAGCACTTTATCTCAGGGAATTCTAGTTTCAATGTTTTTAAGCATTTATTTCTTCATCTGAAAAGAAGAGACATAATAGTGTCCCTTTTCCTGCTTTTGTGGCTTAAATTGGCTAAGGAGAGCGTGTATGTGCTACACCCCCCTAAGCTGTATAGGCTCAGGGTATTCACGCCCATGCTGTGCATATCAGACTGGTACTTTCAAATCTATTACCTTATTTAATCTTCCTGACAAAGCTCACTGAAATTGTAACTCAAGAAACAAGTGCTGTTCCTGTCAGTTGTTATTTTAGACATTTATGTTATTGACATGACTACAACAGGGTTTCTAACTTCAAGAAACAAACCATTTTATGTGGCGATAGAGAGGCAAGACAATTGTGATGGTAAGATAAATTGTACAGATACGGGAACAATAGCTCTGAGACCGACTTTGCAAATGGGAAGAATGTTTGCTCCCTTACCTGCAGTAGATGCCTGTGGATAAAAGAAAGATGTGTTTGAGAAACACGAGAGTGGTGTGTGTGTGTGTGTGTGTGTGTGTGTGTGTGTGTGTGTGTGTGTGTGTGTGTGTGTGTGTGTGTGTGTGTGTGTGTGTGTGTTTAGGGAATACTTAGAATCTCAGGGAATGCTTTCAAGTGGAGGACAGTAAAATTCATCCTGGTGGGTAGATAAATTTGCCTGTGAGAACTGGGGAAGAGAGCACTGGGTTGATAAAAATCAAGGATGCAAAAAGAAGATAAATGGAAGTTATGCAAAAGTTTATTTATGTTAACATGTGTCAACATAGGTGCTTAGTAAAACAATGCAGCAAATGATGTAGATAATCAGGAGAAGGAGGAACCCATCCATTTACTGGAAATAAGATTAAGCATTACTTAGAGACAAAAAACATCACTGTTGAAACATGAACAGTTTTTACCTTTTGTATGAGGACTGTTTAGCACCATTCAGCATTATTTAGAGACACACACACATATGTATATAATATACACATGTAAAATTTTTATGTACATTATGGCTTCTAATAAAATCCCATCATTCTTTTCGCTCCAGTTCCATATTTAAAAACCAGACAAGTTTATCACTTCAAAACCAAGTGTACTAATGTGCTACCCTAATGTCTAAGATGTGTGGAGTTGTCTGACTCAGTGTGGGTCTGGACTGTTTTCAGTGGCTGCTAAAATATGGAGCCCCGAAGGAGACCAGTATTGTGACAGATCAGAGAATTGCCTATAGCTCTTCGCTCCTCCTGTTTTCTGTTCTGAACTAGGCCAATTTCATCCACTCAGTGACTGACCAAGTATTTAAAAGTGCTTGTAGAGTTTGTCTGCCTCTTCACCTGTGAGTGTGCTTTTCTCAGACTGGGGCTCCCCTCAACCTGAGGTGCCAAGCCACGCACAGTAGAGGTGAGCCCACCATGATGTTGACCTGGGGTGAAGACCACCCAACCCTGTGGAGGTTACCCAACCCCCTGCCAGTTCACAGGTGGGGACTTCAACAAAATTTACATTTAATCATTTGAAATTCTAAGATGTTGTTGGTTTGTACATAGAATAAAATCAATTAATGCCGTTCCTTTTTAGGTCATGTGTCACTAGTGACTCAGTAACATTTTCTTTTCATGATAAATCTAGACCAAAGAAAAACCATAAGGTCCTATTGACTAAACATGTCAAAGCATTAACAAGGATGTGTGTCTCCACACCTTTGCAGCAGTATGTAGAAAATGCACAGAAAAGAAAATGCTTTTATGTTTAAGTAAGCACAGCATTACTAATCTAGCGTGGCAATGCTATGACCACTGTCCTCTTGGCCACCAGACTCTCGTTTGCCTCTTCACGCTGAGTTGACTCAGTGGTGGCTTTCGGTTACAGCAGCTGTGGGACTCTCAGATTCACAACAGTGTTGAAAGGATTGTAGAAACATGATGTAATGTTGAGATTTTAAGCTACCTTACGCTAACAGTTCACACACTGGTGCAGTTCATTGTGATTTTCATTTATTTATTTATTTTATTATTATTATCAGATTATAGTTTTCACTACGATATGTTCATGTTTACATACCTGTGCATGGTGTTATCGGACCCCCTTCGTCCCCTCAGTGTTTTTCGTGGTCACCCCTGCGCTTTCAGTATTCCATTCTGCTCTTATGACACACACTCTCACACCTTTCCTGTTCATCCGCCCCTTCCACTTAGACACTTTTTCCCTGTCTTCTTAAAGTGATATTTCTGACATTTATAGTTCCATGTGTAATATATATATGTAAAGTGCGTATATTTAAACCTAGAGTCTATATAGAGAGGAAGATACCATATTTATTTTTCTGGTTGGGTTTATTTTGCTTAATATAATGATGTATAATTCCATTTTCTGTGAAATTATACTTTCATTCTTCTTTATGACACTGTTTATATGTGCCGCATTTAAGAAATATTATTTTAATTTTATATGTATAATGTATTATTGCCTGCATTTACATAAGTGCACCCATGGCATGCAATGCCTGTGGAGGTCAGAAGAGGGTGTTGGATTCCCTTGGAACTGGAATTATGGATGGTTGTTAGCCACCATGTGAGTGTTGGGAATTGAACCCAGGTCCTCTGCAAGAATAGCCAGTGCTCTTGACCGCTGAGCCATCTCTCCAGCCCTGTGCCACATTTTCTTGACCCCTTCATGTGCTGATTGATCTCCTTGGTGGTCCCACGTCTCAGCTGTTGCGAACAGTATCTTTGTCCTGGTGTGAGTCTTTGGGGTCTACACACAGGAGTGGCATAGCTGAGTCGTGTGCTGGGGTTATTTCAGTATTTTGAGGAATCCCCATACTGACTCCTCCACTGACTGTAGTTTATGACTTCTGTTTACTTGATAAATTGACTTCTGTTCTTCAATATTTGGTCAGTGAGTGTCTTTTTCAGTAAGGTGTATTTCTTGGAGACAACATGAAGTTAGATTTTTGTCTTTTAATCAATTCTGCATCTATTTATTTGTAGTTGGGGTCATTTCATTGAAGGGTATTGGTGAGAAATGTTTGTTGTCATTTTGTGGACTTTTTTCTGGTTCATTGGCTCATTATTTTCATGCCCCTGTTACTGCTAGGGCTATGTTGTTGTACTGTGTTAGACATGATGGATTCTATCCTAGTCTTTCTCTGTTCGTCTCTTCCTCTCATGAAATTTATTTTTTATTATGCTGAGACTGTCTTTCTTTGTCCTCTATAGTTTTCCTTATAATATCATCTGCAGGATTGGTTTGGTGGTCATAGATGGGCTTGTTTGTTTTGAAATGCCCTTATTCCTCCATTAATCTTTAAATTAATTAGATAATTTTATTTTATGTATATATGTTGTGTTTGATTCCATGGGGAAAAGTGCGTGACATTCATGCACTGCCGCGAAGGCCAGGAGATGTGTCAGATCCTGTGGAACCTGAGCTGTGGGTGGTTGTTAGCACCATGTGGGTGCTGGGAACTGAACTCGGGCTCTGGGAGCTTGGGTCCTCTGTAAGAGCAGCCAGTGATCTTAACCGCCTAGCCACCATGTCTGCAGTGCCTTTTCCATCAATTTTTAAAAACTGAGATCTTGTTTGGCAGCTATTTACTTCTAAATCTTGAAATATATTGTTTCCTACTTTCCTGGATTTTAGGGTTGCTGATGCACATCCTGAAGCTATTCTGGATGTTTAACTTTGTATGTGATTTGGTATTTAGCCATAACATTTTGACATTGTTTCTTTGCTTTGTAGTTTTGATGTCTTGATCAACATATGCCATGGAAAGTTTCTTCTGTGGCTCTGCGTGTGGTGTTCTAAATGGCCCTTGTGTTGGGTGTCCAGTTCTTCCTCTAGATTGGGAAACTTTCTTCTGTAAGTTCATTGGATAGGTTCTCTGGGTCATTATTAATTTCAGGTTCTTCTGGTCCACTGATTCTTAGGCTTGGTCTCTTGACCATATCCTGGAATTCTGGGGCTTTGTGATCGTGATTATTATCTTTCTCTACTAATGTTTGAATGTGTTGTTTAGTTGACCTTGCCCTCATTCTGGATAGTCTTTCCTCTGCTTGGTTGAGTTTAGTGATGCTTTGCACTGTGATTTTTGTTAGATTTATGAACTCATTCACTTAGGAAATTTCTATTTTGGGGGGCTCTTGGCTCCCTTAATGACTTTTTCTTCCACGTTGCTGACCTTTTCACCCGTGTCGCTGATGCTCTCACATCCGTTTTACTAACTCAGTCTTCTCTGTTGCTGGTTTTCCTCCCTAGACACTGTTAATTTCCGTTTTCACCCCTGTATGTGTCCTTTTGGAGTTCACTGACCATTTTGCCAGTAAACATTTGAGGAACTCATCAGCATTTTATTCTTTTCAATAGCTTTGAGTGCAGAAATGGAAGAGTTGTGATCTGCTGGAGCAGTAGTGCTGCCTTGAGTTCTCATGGCTCTGGTGTTTCTCTTCAAGCGTCTGTGGCTTTGAATAGTTCTTCAGTTTTATTTTAGGATTTTTTAAATAAACAGCTTACTCTTGGAGGATTAATTCTCAGTATCACTCAGAAAGATAAAAAAATAAACTTTTATAGCAATAGCATCAAACCATACAAGATATAGGAGCACATAAAAATCAGTTAAAGCAGGCCTAGAGAGATGGCTCAGCAGTTAAGAGCACTGACTGCTCTTGCAGAGGACCTGGGTTCGATTCCCAGAACCCACATGACAGCTACAAACCATCCTTAACTCCAGTTCCAGGGGAATCTGAAGCCCTTTTCTGACCTCCGCAGCATTGCACCACATGGGTGCACTCACATACATGCAGGCAATGCACTCATACACATAAAATAATAAAACATTTTAAAAAATCAGTTAAAGCTCATAATATTCCCCAAATGGCCACAAAGCAGAAAATGACAAAACTAATTTAGAATGTGCTATGAAATTAACAATCATTCAGAGTAAATGTGGAAATTGAAAATGGATGACGTAAAGGGAGGGGACAGGTAGAGGGAAATTGAGGAGAAAAAAGATTAAATGAAAGAATATTATATTCTGGAAAGGATTCTGAATGCCTTCGACCAATGTCCCAAAAATGTGAATTCCAAACAATTTCTTAATTTACTGTTGACAGAGTGGGAGGGAGATCAGAGTGGTGGGGAGCGAGCATAATTAGAACATATTATATGCAATGCAGGTATGAAATTGTCAAATAATAACTTTTGCTTTAAGTGTAGGATTTAAAGAGGACAATCTATATATTAAGAGATCATTTTACTAATTTGTTTGTTGCAGGAAATTTTAAGACATCAGAACATTCAGTCTCTGGCAGGCATTGGTTCCTGTCACTGCCACTAGTCAGGTTTAGCAGACAGTGGAGCAGAAAGATGTGGGACATATGCATTTTGAACAGGAATGGAGTATGAACGCGGGTATAATAATGGACAGGGCAAGTGTGGACAAACAATTGCAATTGTAATAAGGATTGGCTTCATTAGGTGAAGCCACAGCTGTGCACCAGTACAGCAGGAAAGGCTCCATGAAGGCAGGACTCCATCCTCCAAAGGCACTAACATGTAAGCATTCATTTGAAATGTAAGTGTCTGAGAAGAAAGAGCCTCCAAGGTGCTCTGCTCAAGGGGACTCGAGGGTGAGGGAAACATTTTCCAAAGTTTGCCTGCCTCAGAAGATGATGCACATATGGTCCAGTGAGGCCTGGCTACATCTTAAGTTGGCAGCAAAGCTGTGCATTGGCTCTGTGGTGCTGGTTTTGCAAGTATGCCGAATGCAAAGAATAACAGGGTGATTGAGGCTTGCAGCAAAGTTGCTGAGAGCTGCCTAGGCCAGGCACTGTGCAGCAGAATCTGATTTCCCACATGCTGCTCTTACGGAGGCTGTGCACAAATCTGTGAAAGTGAAGCCTAAGTTGCAGCAGCAATCCAAGGGTGTTGAAGAAGCCAAGAATGTGGAACATCGACCAAGGAAAGCTTCATGCACTTAATGGAGCCAACCTAGGGCTGGGGCCCATGAACTGTAGGCAGCACAGCACAGGATCAGGGATCCTCCAGACTGTTGGAGCCCAGATGATGCCACCACGAGTCCCAGATGCCACACATGGAGTAGCAGTTGGGTGTTTATCCTGTTAGTTTGGGGTCTGGCTTTGGTCTACTTGTTCCTTGCTGTGCCCTGTCCTCTCTTTGAATGGGAATGTTTACTCTGTGTCATTGTGCACTGTGAGCATTTTTGAATGTAATCAACAGTTTGCTTTGAGTCTCAGAAGAGACTGAACTTTGGATTTATGAATGGAACTGTAAGATTCTGGGGACTTTTGAAGTTGGACTGGATGGCTGTTGCATTGAGATGGCTGTGAAAGATGGAATGTTATGGTTTTGATGTCAGATGTTCTCCAGAGGCTCATGTGTTTGAACTGTTTGTCCCCAGCTGATGGAAGTTTGGGAACTTTGAGTAGATGGGGCTTCCCTGGAGGAAGGGGTCTCTGGGAGCAAACTATGGGTTACAGTCCTGCCCTGGTTCTAGCATTTTTCTTATTGCTCTGCTTCTTGGTCTGTCAAGACACGAGGCATCCCAGCCGCTATGTTCCTGCTGCCATGAATTCTTCATGCCTTCTGCTACACCCTCCATTGTGAACCAAGATAGCTCCTTCCCCCCTCAAGTTGCTGCTTGTCAGGTATTTTGCTACAGCAATGAGAAGAGTAACTAACACACTTTCCACTCAAAAGTTATTACAGGAACATTAAGTAAATAACTTCCCCAAACATTCCAGAGGAAAATGCCAAAATGGAAAAATTATTATAGTGAAAAATGACTCATTTGCAGCTCTGTAGGCTACATTTTATAGTAGGCTACTCAACATTTCCCAAAGCAAGCACAAAACCTCTTTTTAAAATGACAAAAATGTAACATCATAAAATTTTCTTGAGGCCAGGCTATGATCCCCATGCTCAGGAGCTTGAGGCTGGAGGATCATGTGTTCAAGGTCAGTTTGAGTTATATCACAAGGATTTGTCTCAAAAATAGTTCATTGGAATAAACTTTGTCAATCTAGTAATAATTCTTTGATTTGTAAAAGTTTTAGTTTATTTTTACTGTTTGAGAATTTCAGGCTTGCACATGTGTTTTAAACAAATGGAATCCACTCCCTTCCCTTCAGTGCCTCCTCTATCTGCTCCCCTCAGTCATTTTTCCTCCCAATTTCATGTCTTTGCTTTTTTATTTTTGAACCTATAATCTCTGTAGCCATGAGCTCTTGACCAGTCTCAGGCATGCATTCCCTTCTGTGGAGGGGGCCTTAATCAAATCAGAAAGCACTGGGTGCCCCTCGTAAGCCTTCATGCCTCTATTGTGCCAATGGGCACATCTTGCCAATCTAGTTGTTATTGTAACTCATGGGATTCACAGCTGGGTCAGACTGTTGATGACTGTTCTCTCCAGCACTTTGAAGTTCCTACCCGGTAGGGAGGAACTCTCTAGTTCATTTCCAACTAGATTTTTCTGTGTCCTGAAACCAAAGCATATGGTGTATTCAACAATAGTGTCTTACCATGTCGTTCTGGTCGGCAACCAAGAGCAACAGTAACAACCTGTATTTGTTTTGAGACCTCTTGAGTCTCCATGACAAAAAATTCCCTGGGGATGCCCCATACCTGGAACTGAGATTTCCATTTAACAACTTACTGCTTCTGAGCGGCATTACTTACCCATGCAGGATGCCTTTGTTCGACGTTTTTGTAAATTTTACTTTTAATTAGCGTATAGAATACTGGGTCTCCATGTGGCTTTTTTATACTTCCTTGGTTTTCCTTATTCTCCCCGCCCCATCCCTGCTTAAGCTGATTCACTCTCAGTAGTCGTCATATCTAATTGAATCTGTTTTTATCTATTATAATTATTGCCTTAGATGTTCCACCGAAAGTCTTTTCCTACCTCAGATTTGTAAGGATATTTTCATCTGTTTTGCTCATTACAATTCTGGTTGTAGATTTAGGTCTATGAACCAGATCTAATTATTTTTTGTGTATGAGAGACAGATGAAGGTGCATTGTTTCCCACATTGATATTTAATTAGAGTAACATTTGCTTCATAGAAATAGAAAAAAGGATGATAAAAGACTTGTCTTTCCCCCATTGAATTAACCTCACACCTTGGTTAAAAGTCATAAGGCTGTGGGCCTGCTTCTGTACATCTATTTTAAGTCTTTCTTCTATTGATCTATCATCCCTATCCAATAGCACACCATCTTTGTGGCTGTAACCTTATAGTTAATCTTAAAACCAAGGAGGACATGTGCTCCAACTTGGTTCCTTCAGAGCATTGTTCTCAGTATTCTCAGGCCTTTCTACACACATTAATAATTAAAACCGCCTTCTCAAAGAGCCTAATGTTAAACCTATTGATCAATTTAAACAGAACACCGACTGAATATTGTCCAAGTCTTTTTGGTGAGAATGTAAGTCTAACTGCATGATTAAAAGAAAGGAAGTCAAGAAAACGAACTTAAAGTTAAAATATGCTTCAGTTTTTCTAAATAAGAAAAAGATGCATTGTGATGGTTTGTTTCCGTAGTTGGCTTGACATGCCTTCTCACCTAGGAGAACAGTCTCAGTGATGGATTGTCTAGAGATGGTTGGCCTTTGACTTGTCTGTGGAGGATTGTATTCAGTGCCTTATTTAACAGGGAAAGACCCAGCCGATATGGGTGGCACCATTCCCTAGTCAGGGGATTCCATCAGATAAAAATACCTAGCACCAAGCACGCGTTAGCTCCTTTGGAGTTCTTGACCAGGGAGTTCCTATAGGCCAAACATTAAAGGCTATTGCCATTGCTCTTAGTTACCGCCTAGGACTTGGTAGTAAGACCCTGCTGCTGAAGACTCCATATACTGGAGTCTTAGAACAAGAAGAAATCAAGCCTGGACTGACCTGGAAGCTTCATCCCAGCTGGCTACCTTTCATAGTGCTGGAAAGTGCTCTGCCAAAGGAGAAAAGTTATCATTAGGGTTACACAGCTGTGAGCACTGAGTTACAATAATGTCCAGTGGTGCAGTGCTGTCAGGAATTCACAGGAGTGACCGACCTCTTCTTGGCTGTATTTAAGGCCCAGTCCATAAGATGAACAACCGCTGGCTAGAAAGGTCACAGGCCCTAGGGGAGAGCCTTACCACTATTGTTCTGCTAGATGGACATAATATTAAATTGATTACTTATTAGTTATTATCATGCCCACACATTAGTGCATCTCTCAGCATTCATCAGAGAAGCTGCTTCTTGCGGTAGATGGTAATTAACACAGGGATTCACAACTGGTCCAGGTATAGAAACTAAAGACTGGAAACCTCAGCCCTCAGTGGGAAACTTACACTCTTTCCTCCCAAGGCTCCGGGATCTTATGGAAGAGTGAGCAGAAGGATTGTAAGACCCAGATGTGGTGGATGACACATGAATTCACAGTTGTTGTGATAACATGCACAAGATCTTTCAAACTCAAGCCAGACAAAAATCCTATCATGGAGCGGGGAGGCAGGAATGATGTCCAGTCTTAGCTAAGGAGCTACTGGCAGCTGATAAGTGTTGGGAGAGTGAGCCAGTTTTTAAAGAAATTTCTTATTTATTATTTTAATTTCATGTGTATGAGTGTATTGCCTGCACTATGTAAGTGCACCGGTGTTACGCAATGCTATGGAGGTCAGAGGAGGGTGTCAGATCCCCTGGAACTAGAGTTACATACAGTTGTTATCTGCCATGTAGGTTCTGGGAATTGAATCCAGGTCTTCTGCAAGAGCAGCCACTGCTTTTAACTGCTGATCCATCTCTCCAGACCCAACAGAGTCATTTTTTAAGGGCATGGTCCCAGGAGTTTGACTGTGCTCCAGTGGATGGCCACATGCCCAAGAATATATTGACAGCACAGATTGGACTTCATGGATTTTTTTTTAAAAAGAGAGAACAAAAACTTGAGTGGGAAAAAAGGGAGGTGGACCTGGGAGGAGCTGGGGAAGAGTCACATGTGATCAAAATAGGTTACATGAAATTTGCAAAGAAGTAATTAAATGGTGGAAAGAAGGTGTGGTAGGAGGAAGCTGAGCCCCACCACGTTGTGCTCAGTCTGTCTTGTTGACTGTGGTTGTATATAATGTTCCTACTGCTCAAGTTGCTGTGGGTTGAATCTTCCAAAATGATGAGTAATAACCACAACAAACGAAATGAAAGCGCAGGAATCGAAACTAAAACACGCACGTCACGCCCCTTTTTATCCCTTAGGAAGATATTTTTCCTTGGTATTGTCAGAGCCACTAAACACAAAGCAGAAACTCATCTCTCTGTCTTTCCAATTCCGGGCACTTCTGTACCTCATTGGGAGATTATGAACCAAATCTGGTTTATTTTTATGATCACACATTTCAAAAATTTTAATAGCTCATTTAAAATCTTTTATAAAAATATTTTATTATTTTAATTTTATGTGTACGAGTGTATTGCCTGCAAATATGTGAGTGCACCCGTGTCATGCAATACCAGAGGAGGTGAGAAGAGGGTGTCGGACCCCTTGGACCTGGAGTTACAGTAGGTTGTTAGCTGCCATGTAGATGGCTGGGAATTGAACCCGGGAGCTCTGCAAGAACAGCCAGTGCTCTTAACTGCTGAGGCATCTTTCTAGCCCCTTATTTAGAGTCTTTAGCAATAATTGAAGTGATTTCTTGATAGTAAACATCACTGATTTTCACATTTTTCTACATTATATTCTAGGGATATACATCAGGATTTGGGGATTTTTTATTCTTCACTCCTCTTCAGGCTAGGTCCAGATTAACAGTTACATAGCTTTTCCTTAAGAAATAACTCTGATGCTGGATTTTCCTCACTCCTGTGGGGAGGCCCTTTGTTTTTTCCTGCACATCCACAGCTTGCAATGTGATTCTCCTGAGGTTTCCCAAGCAGAAGCCTCACTGCGGTCGTGTTGACACTACCTCTGTAGGAATACCTGCCTGAAACTCCCCTGCCATTCCCCAACCTAACACCTTTTATTTCCTTAGCTTTCACTATCTGACTTTTACCTATTTATGGCATATGTACCATCTCTCTATTAGAATGTAAATACTATCTGCAGCAAGCCTGACACATAATTGCAAGATACTAAATATAAAATGAATAAATATACTGATTTAAAATTGATTATACTCTTTGAAAGACATTTCTATTTATGTGTCTCTTTATCTTTTTCTCTTTCTCTGTCTCTGTCTCCCTGTCACTCTCTGTCTCTATCTCTGTCTCTCTGTCTCTGTCTCTCTGTCTCTCTGTCTCTATCTCTCTGTCTCTCTCTCTGTCTCTGTCTCCACTGGGCAGTTTCTGCAGCCTGTGGTTAGGCTACTTCAACTTCCCCACTATTACACGAATCCATCCATTGAATCTTCAATTTGATCTTTAAGAAAAATGTTACTGTCTATAGATGATTATCTCTGCCAGCATCATTGATGATGCAGAAACTTTTTACATATTGCACTGATAATTACATTTTAAAATAATTATATTTTCTCCTGTGTGAAAAGTAGAGAGGAAGATAAGCTTACAGTTATAACCATAGGTTCAAAGGCTGGCTGTTTCCAAGCTTACACAAGCCACTTGGTCTTCCTGAGCCTCAATTATCTCCGTGTGTAGATTTTACATAACAACCTTAGCTCTGCCTAGTACGTAAGATTTTTATGAATGTGGAAAAAGGTCATATATTTGTGAGAGCGCTTTGAGTGTAATATGTAAGTTCTTATTGATAAATTTAATATAGTAATTCATTGCTTAATGAACCAAAGGAGTTAATTGTTCTTCCCAAATTAATTTATTTTCAGGGTTCAGGAGAACTTCACGCAAGGTGCTCTGAACAGATAACAATAACTCATTTGTTTCTAACCGCAGCTTTCCTTAGAAGATAAAGAGTGCTTCGTCCTTTTCATTAATCTGTGATGCTCTGAATCGCTAGACAGCCCAATGATAAGCATCGTTCAGATTTTTATAGCTGGAACAAGTTAGGCACTGAGAGGTTATGTAACCTTCTGAAAGTCATGCAGACACCAGTGAGGTTACTGCACAAAGGGGTTTGGGACTCCAGGTGGCATCTGGCCTGCAGCTGTGAGCAGTGCCAGCCCCGTACAGTGACTGAGCACCGTGAGGCAGCGAGCGAGGGCTGGTCACATACAGACTTGAGTGAGCGTCATCTCTTTTGTGTTTGAAGTGCTGGGCACCGACTCACGGCCTTGTGCGTTTGTTCAAGAACGGAGCAGCAATCCCAGCCCTGAGCTTCTTAAAGTGTAAGAGGCACACACATTGTCTAAGATAGGGTGGAACGGAAGTAGCATGATCTTTAAAAAAATGTGCTACCAAGGTGCGGCAGATCTTGTTCCTTAAATCAGAGAGGGTGACGCTCCTGATGAGCCATGCAGCAGTGGTAAGCTTCAGAAGAAAGGAAAGTAAAATAAAAACATTAAGAAAATAGAATGGGGTGCTCAAAACAGGAGAGAATCTACATCATGGCACATATATGAAGAAAATGTGCTTGTCAAACTGGGTAATTTGATACATGCACATCAGTGCTGGTTAGGTTATTTTTAATGTGTTAAAGTGCCATAAGGCATATTTAATTAATTCAAGACCATCATGACATGGATTAAGGTCCTCAAAGTGGGGTAATACGCACACATACAGAGAGAGAGAGAGAGAGAGAGAGAGAGAGAGAGAGAGAGAGGGAGAGAGAGAAAGAGAGAGAGAGAGAGAGAGAAAGAGACTGAGTGATATAGTATGGGTAAGTGGAACTTTATAGCCAAGATTCACAGATGAGGAATGAGGCAGAGGCGAGCATTGTGGCTAAGTTCACCTGAGCAAATTCTTCCTGAAGACAGGCCAGGAGTGTCTGACAGCACAAGAGGAGGAGCCTGATCTGGTCCAGAAGGCAGTCAGCTATCGGGGGATGAAATTCTGCCTAAAATGAGGCAGGTGAGTTCCTGCTTCTTGACTCCAGGAGGAGTGCACATGTGATCATGGGATCAGGAGTGAGACTGGCTAAGCAAAGATACTTGTTAAAGTTACTGAAGTCACAGCAGAAGACGCCATCATTCTCTTAGGACAAACAATAATTATAGATTCACAGTTAACAGTATTTTTTAAATTTGTTTTTATTGAATTTTTTGTGTATTTCATATAGAACATCTTAAACAATCTTAATCATCTTTATACCCCCATCCCCACTGGCACCCTCCCATACCCACGCCCCCAACTGGGGCCAATCTACTCCGTCATCTGTGTTAAGGCCCACAGTGTCCTCAGTGTCCCAGCTGTTCCCCAGTGCAAGTCCATCCACTGAGGTCTAGGCAGCCTATCTAGAGTCCCTTGTTTTAGGAAGAGCAGCTCTTCTTCATGTAGCAGTGATCAGTTACCAATATTCCTTCAGATAAGACTGGGGTCTGCTGTTCATTTTCCCTGTTCTGTGCTGGGTTTTTGTCTGCCTGAGTTTGCATGGGACCTGTGTATGCTGACACCGATGCCATAGAATCATATGAGCAGGTTCCCAGGAGCTTGTAGGACTGTGTTTCCATAAGGTCCTGCACCTCCTCCCGGCTCTTACCATCCTGTCTTCCACGATGGTCCCCTGGGCCTTGGGTGGGTGAAGTCGTCCTGTCTAAGGACCAGCATTCAGCAGACTCTAGATCTCTACGCTTTGGCCATTTGTGACTGTTTGTGTTCCTGGCCCTTCCCTGAATGAAGGATCTTCATTACTGAGAACTGAGAGATTCATTAGTGTGCTCTTCTTTACCCCTGCTCTATGTTCCATGAGCCTTAGGTGT
This sequence comes from Nannospalax galili, assembly GCF_000622305.1. Lineage (NCBI taxonomy): Eukaryota > Metazoa > Chordata > Mammalia > Rodentia > Spalacidae > Nannospalax > Nannospalax galili. The sequence goes on along the minus strand of NW_008338533.1, from coordinate 6,446,430 downwards.
AGTGGTTACATCGTAAATGTGTCACTTAGGCAATTCAAAGACAATGCCCATGTGTGACCGGTTGTGGTGCTTGGTAATAGTCTCTGACTGGTACGAAATGAGCTTTTCTGATTACTGGTGACTGGGATATTTGTTTGTAAATGTAAGGGTATGTATTTTGCTCATGGTAAGAAATCATATAAGTCTAGCGATATGACAGTCTGGGGGCTTTCTCTAAGATCTTTGACCTATCCAGCCATGTGTATTTGGTTACATTTAGAGTACCACACTTGAGTTTCCTCCCACTGAGTGGGCTTTTAGTCCAATTAGGTAGCTGTTGATTACCCCCGGGATAAAAGTGCCACTACTGCACCAATGACTTATGCTGTGCTGGCCATTGATGTGGTTATTTGGTCTTGAAGCTGGTGTTGAACCACCCGTTGATCTTTTCCCTTGGCACCTTCATAGCGCTCTCCAAAGCGCTGAGAGCCGCCTTCAGGGGAAGTGGTTACAGCTCTGTTGCTCCAAATCCTGTGTCTGAAGTGTGTTCTGTCTTTAGCAGTAGGGTTAAAATCGTTTTTGTCTCTAGTCACTAGACAGCAGTGGGAGAGACCATAAACGAGGCTACTTTGGTAAGCTGGAGCATGATTTAAATTTTTCTACCACCTCTCGTGCTGGAGCGTGCCTGTTGCCTAGACCCTGGATTTGGGGTTCAGTGATGAGACGTGTGTTAACAAGTGAATGTGATTAGATTGTGAGTGAAGCTCTCAGCCTTTTACATGTGCTGACATCATTTGACCCGTCTCTTGCCAGAAAAATCCTGTAAGAGTTGAACCATCAAGGGCAGTTCCTGGTCTAAAGAGGAACAAACCTGTACCCAAAGCACAGCTGGAGTCCGAAGTCCCCCACAGTCCTGCCCACTCAGAACCATCTCAGACTCACAGACCTGTGAGGTGAGAAAAATAAAATCCTACTTTGTGGGTCATTGTCCAGCGGTCATGGGCTTCTGGTCGCTCCTCAGTTGAGCGTGGACCACGGGAGCCCCTCCTGTCTCTGTTCTGGAGGTTTTAACTGACTTCAACTTGTGGAGGTCTTGTGCCGCACACCACAGCTGCTGTGAGATCATGAGTGTGACAGTCACGTCATGTCCAGAGGTCAGCATTTCACACACTTCTCCCCATTGTCAGGGTCTTAAATTTTTTCTGCTCCTCCTTCTCCAGTGTTCCTGGAGCCTTGGGCCTGGGGTGGGTGGGTAAGAGATGTCACATCTATGGCTGAACACTCGCAGCGACTTATTCTTGGCACTGAGAATAGATATGAGTTTCCAGAGAGGTTTTAAGAAGCATAGTCTGCAGACCATGACTAAAAACCAAGAATAGTCTATGGAGATTTTGCGGCAATTCTAGCAGCCCGTTTCTGAGAGAGGAACGTCAGTTTGTCATCCATGATGCTTTTGATGGCTGTTTTAACTGTGGGGCTAACGGAAAAGGTTCAGCATCCATTCATCACACAAAACTAACTTTAAAATTAACTTTAATAATTGTGAAAATGTAATAATCATTCTTTTAATGGATGACATAGAGATGATCATAGAGATGTATTTTATTGGCTACTAAGAAGATACTCCAAGAAGTGATAATTTATGGTTTGTATTAGTCAATTTTCATTACTATAGCAAAATACCTAAAGAAAGACCAACTTTATAAAGCAAAACAGTCATTTATCTTACAGGTGTGGGTGTTCAAGAGCTTATATCTGATGACAGCCTGTTCACTGATAGAATTCTGAGGTGGCAAGAGGCAGCGATCACACGTGTGCCTATTTCTGTCTCATCTTTCACCCCTCGTGAAGCCAACAATCACTTTCCCAATAATCTTCAAACTCTGAAGGCTTGGGAGATTCTCAATGCTATTAATCATAGCATTCTGCTAGCCAAATTATAGCCTACTATTTCTGGATCTCAAGCTATCATGACCATGTCATGTTGCACCCCCAACACCCCAAAAGCATGAACACATTCCACATTAGGTCAAAATTCCAAAGACTCATCTGAGGCTCAAAGAATACTGCCTGCAGTTGTTAGCTGGTGAAACTGAAGCAAGTGACTTATTTGCACTCTGTGGTGGAGTACACGTTTCCAACAGAGAAGGGAAGGATTTGCAAAATGTAAGGAGTAATCGGCCCAAAGAACTATGAACATGAGCATAAATATTAAGCCCAAACGTTCCAGATTGGACAACTTGTATGCACTGTAGTGTAGCGTGGGTTCTGAGCTCCTTTGGACTTGGGTGGCCCTGCCCTGTACCTTTCCCTGTTGCTGACTAAATCACTCCTCTCTCTCTACACCATGACAGAGTGGCTTTCCTGGCAAATCAAGATGGGTTGCTGGCACTCTGGAGACACAGAGTCAAATGAGCTGACACTTTGCTTCTCAATCTAAAAACGTTTCTCTATTTGAAAATATAATTAGAATTTTCTTATTTGTGGATTCCTACAGACTTAATTTTGATTTAAGCTTTTAAAAAATCATTATCAATGCACAAAACAGAGTGCTAATGGAAATGGGTGTTTAGGAGCACAAAATTTGAGAATTCTTTGAATAAACTTTAAAAATCTTTTATTCATGAAAGCAATACTTGATGAGATAATTCAACTCAAAAACATTTTTCATGAAACCCTGCTGTGTGCTCTGGATCTAGATGTGAGTAAAAACCAGTGACCATTCCCAGCCCGGGGAACCCAAAAGTACATCGTATGAATGGATGATTGTTTTCATCTGGGAGATCACAAAACTCTTGCTCAAGTAAGAGAGCTACAAGCTGAACAGTAAAAATGATCCGAAACAGAAGAGCTGGGTCTCAATAAACAATCGAGCTTGCCTGAAAGATTTGAAAGATTAACCAACAGAAGGAAGCGCAAGGCCTTCAGTTATAGTCACTGAAGAGCACGGCCAAGGGTGTGGTGACGTGGAGATAATTAGCTAGGCAGCTCACCGGTGGCAGCTGGTGGGAGCTGGAGGAAGATGTTAAGCAACAAGATGATACGCCCCTCAATCCCTAAATAAAGCAACAGGATGCGCGCACTGCGCAATAGGATGTGAGCGGCAAGGTAGGGTGTGCATTGGGCATGCGTGGAGCATGCTTGCAGTCTTAGCCCTCAGGAAGCAGAGGCAGGCTGACCGCAAGTGTGGGGTCAACCTGATTACAGATAAGACCCTGTTTGAAAGAGAAGGGAGGGGAAGGAATTTGAGCTGTTTAACTTGTGACAGATTAGTGGACTTCCCAGTCTACAACAGTAAAACTTTTCTATAAGTCTTTTTTTTTTTTTGGTCCTTTTGAGACAGGGTCTCCCTGTAGCCCCAGCTGTCCTGGAACTCACTATGTAGACCAGGCTGGCCTTGAACTCAAAGAGATCCGCCTGCCTCTGCCTCCTAAGTGCTGGGATTAAAGGTGTGCGCCACCACGCTTGGCTCTATAACTCTTTTTAAAAAATAAGTCACCCAAACCATGGCATTAATTTCAGGGAAAGACAAATGGACTAAGACAGATACTCAGTTGTAGAACCCTGCTGTGTACCTTTTGCATATATTTCTCATTGAGTTCTTGTATAACCCCAATATAATTTTATAAAGCAAATCATAGTGTCATAAATAACATGATGGGGGCTAGATTTGAAGACACGCAGTTTGAACCAGGCTATACTTTATTTTTATTTATTTATTTATTATTTATTTATTAATCTGTGTGAGTGTAATGCGTGAATATAAGTGCACCTGTGTCATGCAGTGCCTGTGGAGGTCAGAAGAGGGTGTCATATCCTCTGGAACTGAAGTTACGGATGGTTGTTAGCAGTCATGTGGGTGCTGGGATTCGAACCTGGGTCTTCTGCAAGAACAGCCAGTGCTCTTAACTGCTGAGCCATCTCTCCAGCCCCCTGACTATATAGTCTTAAATAAGACATTGTATCATCTCTCAAATATCAGAAAAGAGAATACACTACAAAAACCACTTAGAATAAAGAAGCATAGGTGAATAGGAGATTGAATACATAGGAATTTTAAGTGCTTTATCTGAGTGGAAGATAGTCTTATGTGGTACCAAAATTGCTTGTGATTGCTTGTGTGGTCCTAGCTCCTGTGGAGGAGAGTGTTTTTGGAGTAAATTTGTGTGAGATTCTAGCACTCCTTGGATTCTTGTTTCAGTTTTAAGAACACCCTGGGGACATCCCCGTGGAAAGCATAAGGTGGTCCCTAGGAGGCTACACTCTTTCAAATGCAGACACTGTGTCCTTCAAATTTCTTGCATCAGAAATTGCTCTGAAAGCCCTGTTAAAAACACTCTGTTCCCAAGTTTCTCACTTGAGTCTGGATTTGCATCACATTTCCAGTCAGTTCCAAGGCTGGGCTGATGCCTCTGGTTCAGTGATCACAGTTTGAATTTGTTATTTATTTATTTACTTTATTTGTTTATTTTTTTATTTCATATGTATGAATGTTTCGTCTGCATGTATGTAAGTGCATTTGTGTCATGCAATGCCCATGGAGGCCAGAAGAGGGATTCAGATGGTCTGGAACTGGAGTTAAGGGTAGTTGTTAGCTGCCATGTAGGTGCTGGGAAAGAAACTTGGATCCTCTGTAAGAGCAGCCAGAGCTCTTAACTGCTGAGCCATCTTTCCAACCCCTGACCACACATTAAGAACCAATGGATTCTGCTATTCTTAGGCCCTCTCATGCTTACAAAAGCTGTCAATCACCATTCCAGTGCCCACCCCAATGCCTGGTACCAGGGGGTGTTTGATTCACTGAACTCAGTGACGCCTGGGGCCATCCCAGCATACAGGGTTACTGACACGACAGCAGACAGATGATCTTCCTCCAGGGAAGCATCCCCAGGGTCCTGCTACTCCCTGCTCTCCACCAAAGGGAACAGGGATGCTCATGACTGACAGCTTCTGCCATCCCACCCCAGCCCTGTGTATGGTGGCCTGGCAGCCCCAAGCAGGTTTCTGCCACCATAGCTAGAAACTGCAGGGATCAGCTGGGGATCACAGCCACCCCAGAAGAACTAAGAAGACCAAAGCTGTTCTAAAAAAAGGAACTATCATCAAATCAAAAACCCATAAAAGAAAACCCGAATCAACCCAGTAACCCTTAAGAGGGCGACTACTGGCTAAAATAGATTTATGTAGGATTTTAAAAACCCCTCATGCAGTGATTAAAATTCCTAGCATAAAATAGAAAATTATGTGTTACACCAAAGACAAGAAAAATCATAATTTGGACAAGAGAGGACAGTCAGTAGATATCAGTATCAAATTCACTCCGATGTTAGGATCTGACAGAAGTTTAAAACATCTTCCATATAAATTTTCTAAAAACAATTGCAGATTCTCTTGAATAAGTGAATGTGATGGCTAATCTTGATTATCAAGTCAAAGGAATTTAGAATCACCATGGAAACAAACCTTTGAGACTGTCTGTGAGCAGGTATCTAGATTAGGCTAATTGAGAAGGGAAAATCCATCCTGAATGTGGGCAGCTCCATTCCATGTGCTTGGAAACGGCTGATAAAAGGGTGAAAGCCAGCTGAGCTCCAGCACTTGATGCTCTCAGCTCCCTGACTGAGGATGTGATTTACCAGCCGCCTCATCCTCCTGTCACCACGACTTCCCCGCCATGACGCCATGTACCCTTGAACCTTGAACCAATATAAACTCTCTCTCTCTTTAATTGCTTCTGTCAGGCACTTTCTCACAGCAAGAGGACCATCAGCTAACACAGCATGGTGAACAGACGATCTTAACAGACAAGAAAAATACTAGGAAAGAGAAATTATGATGGCGTTAGAGAGGAACCACATCATTGCAATGTATAGTAGACAAAGCCAAAAGTCGTGCTGCCTGTGCAGCGCTGAGAAGACTTGGTATGTCAGATCAGTGAATCTGCAGAAAAGTCAGTAGAATTTTCTCAAGGTGAGTAAACCCAAAGTAGACTAAAAACACAAACAGAGCCTGAGATCATTTGTGGCAGTGATCAGTGATTTACCATTTGTGTCATCAGAGCTCCAGAAAAGAAGAAAGACTTTGAGACAGAAAGTATATTTTGCAAATTATTAAAACCTTTCTGAATCCCAGAAAAGCATAAAAACCCAGATTAGAAAAATTAAACAAGCTCCAAACAGAAAAAGTCTCTGCTACCTAATGCACTTTAGACAGGATAGGGAATCTGCACCAGTGAATTCAAGGGGTCCCCCCTCAAGATGAAGGTCTATAGGCTGAGGGAAGGAGAGCCAGTTTTCTTCAGGGATGTGCTCCCTGAGAAGCTAATTTCACCTGGGCTACCCTAAACACAGGTACACAGGAGGATCACTAAATGGATTCTATGCACTATGTATCTATCATCATCTATCTATCATTCAACTATCTATCTGTCTATCACCTATCATCTATCTATCTATCTCTATCTATCTATCATCTATCTATCATGTATCTATCATCTATCTATCTATCATCATCATCTATCTCTCTATCATCTATCTATCTATCTATCAATCAATCATCTATCTATCTATCATCTATCTATCCATCTATCATCTATCATTTACCTCCTATCTTTAAAATAGTTTCATAGTAGCTCAAAGAAGACTTTACATCTGAAGACATTATTTTGTGACTAAAAATACTCAACATAGTTAAGATTCAATTCTCCCTAGTTTTGCTACAATTTCTGCCAAAATCTCATCATTTTGTCATACTCATAGAAAAGCTTATGCTTAAATTTATATGACAAAGAAATATTCTAAAATAAGAAGCAATTTTGAAATGGAAACAAAAAGTGGAAAGGCTAAACCCTCTTATCAGTATGAAGGTTGCATGACCATGAGATGTTGGAAGCCAGTAGACACAGATCAGACAGAAAGAACATGGCTCCGAGGGATAAAGCGCACACATGTTCTATGACAAGGAGCACAGGCCAGCGGTGCTAGGGGAGATTCTATGTCCATTAGCAAAAACAAATTGCCTTCTGGACTTCATTCATTATAAAAGTTAACTGAAAATTAGGAATATACAATATCCATACATTATCCCGAAGCTTTTGTAATTTAACTTTCCTTTCCAGTTGAGTAAGATTCTGGAGAGTATTACGTTAGGTCAGGTGACCCAGACTCAGAAAGGCAGATAGTGTGAGTTCTCTCTCATATGTGGATCCTAACATTCAGTGTTTGTACCTGTAAATGAACAGGTGAGAATGTGCATAAACCGTGAAGTAGACAGGAGACCATGCGGGGAAGCAGTGTTGTTGAAGAGGGGGAGGGGCTAAAGGAAACATAGAATGAAATTGGGAGGGAGGCCGCTGGGGGTGGAAGGACAGAGGGCGAGCATGCAGGGGGAGGGAAACAGCAAGCACACATATTGCTTGAAAAGTGCCGTAATGAAACCTAATAGTTCATTCCTGATGAAACATAAATTAAGAAAGAATATGGTAAATTTTAGGGACTTGGTGTGAGGCAAATAATTTCTTAAGTTTGACACGGATGACATAATGCATCATAGGAAAAATGATTAAATTGAATGTCAAGAAAAGAATTAAAATTTTTGGTACAAAGTATTTAAAGAAGTGAAACTCCAAACTGAGAGAAAAATGTATGCACATCACCCAGATGATGAAGATCTTGTACTATGATATCCAAAGAAATCTCAAAATATACCAGAGGTGAAAAATTCTTAAAAGTCTTAAGAATTGCAAAACCCTAATTGATCCAATTAGAAGATGCCCCCCCCAAAAGTCAGAAATTTCAGTGCTATAAAAGGATATAAAGAAAGCAAACATAATAAAAGGTTTTAAATTTCATGGTGCTGGAGAGATGGCCCAGCTGTTGAGATGCTGTGCTGCTCTTATAGAGGACTCAAGTTCAGTTCCCAGCACCCATGTTAGGCAGCTTACTTACAACTGCCTGTAACTCTAGCTCCTTGAAATCTTCTGCCCTCTTCTGGCTTCCATGAGCATTGCACTCATGTGCACATACCCATGAATGGACACACACACACACACACACACACAATTAAAAATGAAGACTGGAGAGACAGTTCAGCAGGTAAGAGCACCGGCTACTCTTGCAGAAGACTCTCGTTCAGTTCCCAGCACCCAGACTGAGGCTAACAACAGTCTTTAACTCCAATTCTAGAGGATCAGATGCCCTCTTCTGGCCTCCACAGGCATTGCATACATGGGTGCACTTATATACATGCAGACAAAACAGTCATACACATTAAAAAATAATAGAAATAAATAAAAGCATTTGATAAAAAGAAAAATGAGGGACTGGAGAGATGGCTCAGTGGTTAAGAGCACTGACTGCTCTTACAGAGGACCTGGGTTCATTTCCCAATACCCACATGGCAGTTGACCACATTCTGTAACTCCAACTCCGGGGGAATCTGATGCTCCTTCTGGCCTCCACAGTCATCACATGACATGGGTACAGTTAGGCAAAACACTCATACACATCAAATAAAAATAAATAAATTTTAAAAATGAAAAAATCATAATAGAAAAATTTAATAACACAAAAAGATATTATTACAATCCTATGGGAAAGCTAAATGTTGTCTAAAAAGAGACAATACAATCCCAAATACTGGCAAGGCTGTCGAGAGAGGCTCGGCCACTAACACATTGAATAAATAATGGCATAACCACTCTGAAAAATAGTTCAAAATTGAAAATTAACTTCTCACACTGATCAATTGCTCACTTGGTCAATTATCCACAAGTAATGGAGGCTTATTTTCTCATAAGACCTATTTTTATTCATAACAGCCCCAATCTGTAAAGTATCTAGATCCCTTCATAAGGTGAATGGTTAGGCCTACTGGGGTAAGACTATTCCATGAAATGCTAATTAGCAGTTAATGAGTAATGTATCATTGATATGCTCAATAACTTTGATCAACCTCCAGGAAATTGTGTTGAGTGAAAAGGGTCAATTGCAAAATGATTAATGGAGTATTCTTTTTCTATTAATATAACATTTGTGAAATGGCAGTTCTAAATGTAGAGAAGAAATGAATGGCTAGGAAGGGGAAGGACAGTGTTTCTGTTCCTCCAGGGATGGCATGGTGGAGTTTTTTATTGTATTGCATATAATACAAAACTATATCTCTGATGTAACTTTGCAGAACAATGTTATGCAGACACGACTGAATGCACACATAGCAAAATCTCAGTCTGTCCTTTGGAAGACAGCCATGGTAATTTCTTAGTCTTGGTATTGTGCTGGGATTTGGAGGAATGCAGCCAGAGGGGATGAGCCAGGAAGGAGAACAGGAGAGTCCCTGAGCATTTCTTTGTCCTGTTATCTATTTTTACTTCAAATTAAATGTGCTTTTATTTATATGTTGTTTTGAAGTTTGTGATCTCAACTGATGGGTGATCTTGTGCATCTAATTATCATCATCATCACATCTTTAATCCATAATCTATCTATCTATCTATCTATCTATCTATCTATCTATCATCTATCTAATCTATCATCTATCTATCTATCTATCTATCTATCTATCATCTGTGGTTGCTGGCTGTGGCTGCTCTCCTCCGGCTATGGCTGCTCTCCTGCTCTCTTAGTTCCTCCAATCAGTTGTCCAGTCCAGACCCCAGGGCTGGTGAGGAGTCTGCACCAGCGACTCTGCATTCAGGCACAGGAGACCAGGTTCAGTGACTCAGATCTGCTTTATTGCAAGAAAGTACGGGCTTATATAAGGGTAATAGTCCAATCATAACACAGCATATGGGATCCCTATTAGCATGGCAAACTAGTATCCTATTACACTCTAGTGGGCCAGATGCCCTATTAGCATAAGTTTCAGTTTCTAAACAGGAAGCAATGCATTCCAGCATGATAGGTATGTAATGCAAAAGGCCAAATCAGTCACAAGATTTTCCACAACATCTATCTATCATCTTCTATTAATATAGATCTTCTATCATCTATCATCTGTCTTTCATCCATTCATCCATCTATCTATCTATCCATCCATTCATCATCATCTGTTATCTATCATCTATCTGTCTGTCTCTGTCTGTCTTATCTATCTATCTATCTATCTATCTATCTATCATCTATCTATCTGTCTGTCTGTCTAACTAGCTATCTATCATCTATCTATCTATCTATCATCTATCTATTATCTACATATCTATCCATCCATTTATCATCTATCATCTATCATTTATTTATCTATCAACTATATATCTATCCACCTATCATCTATATCTATCTGTATCTATCCATCCATCTATCATCATTATCTATTATTTATCTTCATATAATATTATCTATCTACCTATCAATCATCCATCATTATCTATCATCTATCTATCTATCTATCTATCTATCTATCTATCATCTGTCATCTATATATCCATCTATCTATCATCGTCTACCATCTATTTGTATCTATCATCATCTATCTATCATCATCTATCTATCATCATCTATCTATCATCATCATCTATCTATCTATCATCTATCTATCTATCTATCTATCTATCTATCTATCTATCATCTGTCATCTATACATCCATCTATCTATCATCGTCTACCATCTATTTGTATCTATCATCATCTATCTATCATCATCTTTCTATCATCTATCTATCTATCTATCTATCTATCATCTATCTATCATCTGTCATCTATATATCTATCCATCTATCTATCATCATCTATCTATCTATCAG
>NW_008338533.1:6414029-6433709 GCF_000622305.1 Nannospalax galili | reverse complement strand
CATCTATCTATCATCTATCTATCTATCATCTATCTATCATCTATCATCATCATCTATCTATCATCTATCTATCATCCATCTATATTATCATAACCACAGTTTCTAGTCTCCTGGTCCTAAGGCCCTTTTGAATATTAAAAGAATCTTTATAACTCAGGCTGAGGATATGGTCAGAGTCTGACACTGAAGGATTTCCCACACACGAATGCCATTCCTACTTGCATTCCCACCATTCACCAAGACGAATTAACTCGTTGGAGGGAAGAGATGGCATCGGCAGGGAGACAGAGAGAGAGCAAATACAAAGAGCAGTAAAAACGAACACTAGTGTGAATCTTTGGGAAAAATGGACAAAATTTTTGAGGATGAGTTGATATTTCCTTTGTGTCTCAATGAAGTCAAATGTATCTGTGTAGCACTGTATATTAGAATATATTTATTACTGTATTTTTATTGTTTACCTCTAAATTTGGGGTTTCTGTATTAACATAATACATACCAAGTCTCTTAATGAAAATACATGTAAAATCTAAGGAAAATTTGACCATAGAAACAACATGTTTTAGAGGCACACAGTAGATTACAGTTAACAGACCTGTGTTAAATGTCTGTAAGCTTTTCTCTAGCTTTAACTGAAGAGCCTCTGCTTCCGTCTTTTTGTCCATTCTTTCCCTTCATCTTGGGAAAGGACTGAGGAAAGAGGCCACGTGTTGGGGCGCAGTAGCTGGGCACTGGCTGTGTGATCTTTCGGAAGCTTTGGCTTCTTTATCAGTGTCATTTGTAACGCTGTGAACACACAAGGACACTGTTAATGACAGGTCTCAGCTTCTGGTAAATTGACCACTGTGAAGGTGCAGAGGAGAGATACCAACCGTAATGCTGAACTGGGGCCTAAGACGCCCACTAGTGGTTTGGATCCGAGGTCTCTGGGAGCCCTAGGGAAGGTTTGTTTGTGGAGAAAAACCATTTGTCTCTTTTGCTGGGGAGAGGTGGCAAAGGTTCTAGAGCCTGCAAAATGACCTTTTCCCAAAGTTTCGTCAGAACTGATAAGCTAAAAATATGTGCAAAGGGTGCAGTGCTGAAAGAAGCATTTAGCTGTGATAGAATTAAAATATCATTTTGAGACTAGAGCGAAGGGACAAAAGATGAAGAAAATATGAGCCATTTGGGCTGCAGTACGTGCCCTGAGTTGGCTGGTTCACATTGGTGGTTCTGTGTAGACACCTTGCTTACTGTTTTCATTGGTTTTGAACTGGTGGAGGAACTGCTAACTGCTGTGGGTAAGACCTTAGCAAGTTTACAAGCACAGGTTACTTACAAGTGACAAAACAGGGGCTGGAGGGATGGCTCAGCAGTTAAGAGCACTGGCTACTCTTGCAGAGGACCCGGGTTCAGTTCCCAGGACCTACATGGCAGCTAGTAACCGTCCCATAACTCCAGTCCCAGGGGTTCCAGCGCCCTCTTCTGACCTCCATGGGCATTGCATGACACGGGTGCACTTACCTACATGCAGTCAATACACTCAGATGCATAAAATCAAGATAATAAAAAAGTGACAAATCACCAAGCCAACCCTTAATGCGTAGTGCATTCTGAGCAGTAAAACATTCCCTTTTACTTTAAAGATTTATTTTTATTTTATGTGCATGTCTGTATGTCTACATTTTCTGTGCATACCACATGTCTGCAGGTGCCCATGGAGGCCAGTAAAGAGTGTCAGATCCCTGGAACTGGGGTTATTGGCAGTGGTGAGCCACCCAGTGTGGGTGCTGTGAGCCAACTGGATCCTTCTGGAAAAGCAGCATGTGCACTTAAATGCTGAGCCATATTTCCAGCCCTTAAAATGTTCTTTAGTGAAGAATTAAGTCCAGGAGCAGTTTCAGAGGCAGGAAGAGCCATGGCTGAGTCAAAGCTGCCAACTCTCAAAGCAGCTGGGACTGCAGCTGGGTGAGGGATGGGAGAATCACGATTAGGAGCAGTACGGGTGGTGCCTGGCCTGATACGGACAAGCCCGGAACTAGGACAGTGGTCAGAATGGCCGAGACAATTTTCTGGGTAGAAGAGATCATGGTCATCATCTCAGAGAAGTCAGTAATTGACTAAAATAGACCATTTAGAGAAATAGGGGGAGGATAGGCCATTTCCCAGAAATGGGTAGCATGGCCTGTCTTCCTGTGGCTTTGTACATGGATGGCCTGAGAAGTTAGGTGTGATGGAAGTGCCCAGAATGCCACAAGAACTTGAACATCCAGACAGGTAACGGGCAAAGGTTTGAGAGCCTTAGTTTGGGGAAGAGAGGACAGCGAAGCAATTTGAAGGCTCGTAGCTCCGCAGCCAGATGAAACTCTGGTCTTAATTAGAACAGGATCTGTCAAAGCCAGCAAAACCAAATGAAGGCTCAGGGATAATACTGCTCCATAGAAAGTTGTACCACTCTGGCACCGGGACTGCAGCCCCGCCTTTGCCTGTAATGACTCTCCTTGTACCTGGCTATTCCCTGAAGTCCTATGACGGTTTCTAGAAAAGAAAAGATGCAAAATAGCTCATCTGTATTTTTTTTTTCTTTCCCAGCTAATACGAGAGATTTTCACGGGAAAGCACTGAGCAGAGTGCGGAAGATTCAATACAGATTTCTCACTGAGAATGAGAAAACTTGTTGCTGACTTAGCACACCTCCAAGTGGCCATTCTGTATCTCGTTCATCTGTTTCCTAAGCCTGGGATGACATAGTCTTGCTCTCAGTTCAAACTCTTAGCCTTCAGTAACTGTTTGCATCAACTCTTCCTCTGATGTCAACGCATCCTCCTCGCAAGCAATGAGTTACACTTTTTGGTATTTACTTAGTAACTTGTTGGTCTGTAGGTATTTGCCTTTAGTTTTACATTTTACTTATTTGTGGCTGTCTTTTCCATTATGCAGAAAAATAAGGTTTCACACTAAAATTAGAGTTAAAGTTCTTAAATTTCTTAGCTAATCTGAGAAATTAATCTGACAAATTTCTTTGTACCTTGGTATCTTTAATTATAATGCAATAATAATAATAATAATAATAATAATAATACCCTATATTGGATAGACTATGTAATATAATTGAAGTACTTCCCAAATGCGTGGTATTTAGTTAAGTGCTCAGCAAGTGTCAGTTATTACTATACTTATTATATCCTTTGCCAATCTCCAGATTTTTCCTGTTATTGGTACATAATAGGTTCTCAAAAACAGTTGCTTGTCACTGAGCCACCTAATTTCCACTAGTATGCAAGGCCCTTCAGTGATGCAAGTTTGGTGGGACACGAGCAGAGGCCTTCTTTGAGGGGTCCATGCTGTGACAGGCACATCGTTTGAACCCATTTTTGAAAATAAGTATAGTGTGGACAGTGAGAGCTGGGGTCCTAATTAGGGCATGAACTCACACACTAGGTGTTACTATTACCAAAGTTTAAATAGAACAAATGTATTTGCACATGAACCCTGATTTATTTTATTTTTAGCTATGTGTATGTATGTGGGTCTGTGTGTGGCTATGTGCACTTGAATTCCAGTGACCCAGAGGCATTAGATTCCCTGCAGCTGGATTTATAGGTGGTTTTGAGGATCAAGACAAATAGCAGTCCATGTGATGACTGACCAGACACATTAGAAAGAATGTCACACGTACTTTTTGTCCAGCTTCCTGACCATAGGTGGAATGGCTGCCAAATGTCAACTTTCACAGCTCGGTGACTGTGTTCCTGAGCCCATCAACAGTAAAGTGTGAGAAACACTCTCTTCTCTAAGCAACAGAACGACACAGTTGTTCAGCATCAAGAACTTACAGATGGATCTGTATGTGCTTTTCATAACCTTGGCATCCATGTGGGAAAGAAAAGAACTTGGATTCCTTGAAAAGATGCAGATTTTTCATCAAGGATTTGGGTTCTGAATGGCTTGTTTTGAATGATCAAACAAAGCTATCCCTCAAGGAAGGTCTACCCCCACAGGAGATGAAAACACACATGAGAGTTCCTTGAACTAAAGGCTCCTTGAATTAATATATATAGGTGATTCTTATTATACACAGTATCTATGTTCTACAGAGCCACTGAGCATGCTCTAATACCACATACCAAGTCACTGCTCCTAGGGAAAGTACAGGGATAGGTTCCTGTAAGAATCAGGTCACATGTTAGTCATCTGACAGAAGTAATAAAAATCTTAAAAAAATAAAACAACTTTTAAAACTCTGTGTGTGTGAGTGCAGTGCCCATGATGGACAAAAGAGGGCACCAGACCTTGGCGTTACAGTTGGTTGTGAGCCACCTGACATGGGTGCTGGGAACTGAACTCAGGTCTTCTGAAAGAGCAGTACATACACTTAACTGCTGAGACATCTCTTCAGGCCCTCATCTGAACTTTTAAGGAGGAGCTAGCACCAATACATATTAAAATGCTCCATAAAATAGAAATGGAAGAAATACACCCATTCTCTGAAGCTAGCATTACCTTGACCTAAAATCCTGATGGGGTCACATCCCCGAAAGAAATCTATAGTTAGTTCAGTTTCCTAGATAAACACATATGAATTCTTAATATATTCTTAAATTTTGTTTGCAAGAGCTTTGCTGAGAATTTTGACTATTTTTTTGTGGTCGTCCAGTATCTCTAGCTCTTACAATCTTTCTATCCCCTCTTCCTCAATGACCCCTAAGCCTTGGGAGGCAGAAGTTTGATGTAGGTGTCCTATTCAGGGGTCAGCTCTCTGCAGCATCCTGTTCTCTGCACACTGACCAGTCGTAGTTCTGTTAATCACCATCTGCTGCGTAAGGAAACCTTTCTGGTAAGAACTGAGAGGCACATTAATCCATGGGTATAACGATAAACCATTAGGAGTCCATTTAATAGTACAACTAGTTAATGGAAACCTAGTACTAAGCTCTCCTCTGTGCCCTGTGATCTGTCTAGCCTCGGGATCCTAAACCTGATATCAATGTCAGGTATGGGCTCCATCCTATGAAGTTCACCTTAAAGCCAATTAGAAAGTGGCTGGTTACTCATATAATGTCTGTGCCGCTGTTGCACTGGTGAGCACATCTTGAGACGCCAGTTGTGGTTCACAGGATTCACAGCTGGATAAGGTTGGTGATTACTCATTCCTACTGATAGCACATACAGCAACTTCCAGAACTATGAAAGCTAGCCAGTAGAAAGGCTCTGAAGTCAGCACCAGCTTGATTTCTCCTTGTTTGGTCTACATCTCATGTATGTATTGTCATCAGCAATGGGGTCATACTGTCAAGTTCTGGTAGATAACCAAGAGCATGGACAATGGCCAATATTGTTTGAGTGTCTATGGGACCCCTGCTCAACAGCTTAAAGAAAGGAAGTCCGTTCCTACCATTGGGTTTTATTTTGTTGGCCTATGGTGTCTAGTAGGGGCAATGTCCCCCTGTTATAAGGTAATTCCTTAATTCTTTTTATAACATATATGTATATACCTTAAGAAGTTCCTATAGTGGTAAGTTTTCATATGGCTTTTGCTAAATGCCTTTAGTGTTACTTACCCCACCCCACACTCCTTCCTCTGCCCTGCCCTCCCTTCCCCACCCCATTTATCCCTTCCTGCTCTGATATTCTCCTTTCCCTCATGTTGGCATATTCTACCACCACTCCGAGGGAGCCCCCACACCCCCTTGGCATTTACTCATTTTCTGACTTCTCTGGATATTAAAATTGAAACTTGCATATCTAGGATTTCAAATCTATCATTCAGCTATGAGATAGGACATGCTAAGTTTCTCTTTCTGGAGCTGGGTTACCTCATTCAGAATGACTGTTTCCAGGACCATTCGTTTACCTATAAATTTCATAATTTCATTTCTTAAGAGATGAACAATATTCCATTGTGCATATGTATCAGTTTTTAACTCATGGACGTATATGTTGTTTCTTTTTTCTGGTGATTATGAAATTGGCATCAATGAGCACAGATGAACAGGTATTTCTGTAGTACGGGATAGCTCAACAATTTCCAACACAGACATGGGGAAGTAGGTAAGAAGTTCCAACCCAGCTTAAGGAACTTCTGTCAACAGATGGCTGCTGGGAGGGGGAGAGACGGTTCCTTTCAAGGATGGGACTCTTGGTAGGTTAACAGGCTCCAGTGGATGGGCCCACACTGGAGGACATTTGGGGACAGAAGTTTGATTCTATAGACCATATATATATATATATATTACATATAATATATATTATATATAATACATTATGGGCATGGGGGGCAGTTGGGAGAAGGTGCAGATAGGAGAGGGCATCTAAATACCATCAAATTATATGAAAATTGCCAAAATTCAATAAAAATTTAAATTATGTATGCATTAAGGAGATTATACATTGCAGCCAAATTGATTTCATCTCAGAGTACAAGGTTGGTTACACACACACACACACACACACACACACACACACACACACCAGCAAATGTAATAAAATGCATAGACTGAGGACAAAAGCCATAGGATTATGCCTGTAATTCAGAAATAGCATTTGACAGACTCAACAGTTCTTTGTGACAAAAGCTTTGAAGAGGTGAGGATTAGAAGGTGCAATTCCTGAGCAGAGTAAAGGCTGCATACAAGTCTAAAGCCAACATCATACCAATGGAGAAAATCTGGAACAAAACAAGAATATGACTCTCTTTCATTTTATTTAATATAGTGCTTAGAGTATTAACTAGAGCAACAAGAAAAGAGAAGGAAATAAACAGGAAAAATGAGAAAATGAGAAGATGAATATTTGTAAACGACATGATCCTATACTTAAAAGACCCTACAGACTCCAAAAATGAACAGATCTAAGGCTTTCAGAAAGGTGGAAAATACAAAATCAACATGTAAAAATTAGTAGAATTTCTAATTATTAGTAACAAACTTTCCAAGGAGGAAATTTGGAAAAAATATTCCATTTACCCAAGAGTCTTGAAGAGACATCCTCAAAAAGGCTTGTCTAGGGGACTGGAGCGATGGCTCAGCAGTTAAGAGCATGGGCTGCTCTTGCAGAGGACCTGAGTTCAGTTCCCACACTGCACCTAACAGCTGTCTGTAACTCCAGTTCCAGGGGATATGACACCCTTTTCTGACCTCCATGGGCACTTCATGACACAGGTGCACCTACCTACGTGT
Organism: Nannospalax galili; assembly: GCF_000622305.1. Classification (NCBI taxonomy): domain Eukaryota; kingdom Metazoa; phylum Chordata; class Mammalia; order Rodentia; family Spalacidae; genus Nannospalax; species Nannospalax galili. The sequence goes on along the minus strand of NW_008338533.1, from coordinate 6,426,552 downwards.
AGGTAATACACTCATACACACAAAATAAAAATAACAAATTGTGGGAGACAGGCTTGAGCAGCCCAGGGCAGTCAAAAGAGCGGCCTCAGCCCAGGGTGAGCAGAGGAGCAGCCTTGATGCCCGTGAGAATGAAGGAATGGCGCCTGCGAGAACAGAGGAGCGGCTGCCGCTGGCAGCGACCACAGTAAATATTTAAAAGGCTTGTTCGTGTGTTTTCAGTATAGGGCATGGGAATAACCAAAGTGTTTGTAGTTGAATGGATAGCTAATTGTCGAATCATCATTCAAACAGATACCCGTTACCAATAAAGAATTATTTAGACATACCTGAAACAGCATAGCTTAATTTCAAAAATATTAAGCAAGTGATGTCAGATCAAAGAATGACATCTCACTCCCCTACTTATGTAAAGTTTAATAGGCAAAACTAGCAAGTATCCCAGTCACCATTCATCGAAGAAGCTCATTTTGTACCAGTCAGAGACTATTATTCAAGTACCACAACTGGTCACACACGGACATTGTCTATGAATTGCCCAGGCCTAAGGGACCCATCTGCAATGCAACCTCTACACCTAAGGCTCGTGGAACATAGAACAGGAAGTATGAAGAGGACACTAATGAACCTCTCAGTTCTCAATGATGAAGCTCCCTTATGTATCCAAGGGCCAAGAACATAAAAGGTCACTAACGGCCAAAGCGTAGAGATCAGATCTGCTGACTGATGGTCCTTGGACAGGATCCCTTTCCTAAACTTCACCCACCCAAGGCTCAGGGACCGTCGAGGAAGAGGGGGCAGAAAGATTGTAAGAGCCAGGAGGAGGTGCAGGACCTTATGGAAACACAGTCCTACAAGCTCCTGGGACCCTGCTCATATGATTCCATGGCAATGGTGTCAGCATACACAAGTCCCATGCGAACTCAGGCAGACAGTAACCCACATAGAACTGGGGAGATGAACAGCAGACCCCAATCTTATCTGAAGAAGTATTGGCAACTGATTGCTGCTAGGTGAAGAAGAGCTGATCTTCCTAAAACAAGGGACTCTAGATGGGCTGACTAGACCCCAGTGTACAGACTTGCACTGGGGAACAGCTGGGACACTGACTTGGCCCAGTGGGCCTTAACAGGGCTCCAGTGGGGGGGCTATAGGAGGGTGCCAGTGGGGATTGGGGTATAAAGAAGATTAAGATTGTTTGAGATGTTCTATATGAAATACACAAAAAATTTGATAAAAACAAATTTTTAGAAAAAAGAAAAGAAAAGCAAACATGGGTGTCTAGATAGTGTGGATAAGAAAGCAAGAAGAAATTTTCTGGGACAAGGAAAAGATTCTGTCTTGTTTTGTGTGTGATTATACAGTTTTATATACAGTTGCCAAAACTTATTGAGGCAAACACATTCGTGTTTTACCATTTGTTAAATATTCATAAATTAAGACAGAAAGTCGTTTTAGCAGCATATGAAGAAGGGGAAAAAAACAGTCAATGATTTTCAGCTAAAGATAATTATCTTGCCAAATATTTATAGCACAAGCTTTTGGGCAGCTTGGAGTGACTAGACTAGCCTGAGCTGCATAATGGGAATCCCAGCCTTCTAGTTAGCCTTCCTTAGGCTTAACTAGTAAATTAAAGAACTTTGATTAAATGCTTTCTAAATATCCTTGAAGTGCACTCGAGGCATATGGTGGGCGTTTAGCCTCTTTGGGCAACACAACATTCAGCCAAATTTCTATATCTTTTGACCAGCAAATCACTTTTATCCAGACATTTGTTACTGGAGCCAAGCATTGTATCTGTCCTAGATAAACAAAAGCAAACTGCAAATTACTGACACTTGACATTGTCTTTGGCTGGGGGGGATGCTCGAGCCAGCCAGCCCAGTCACATTTCTTCTTCGACAGGGGAGTCAGGAAAGAGAAGTTAACATGATTTTCCCCAGCGCAGACCTCCGTCTCATTCTTGGGGGAGGATTTAATCATAGGAAAATGAATGTGTTTCTGTAGCTTGTTTTGATGTAGCTGTTGAGAGCTCCAGTCTAGTGGTGCAGCACTGGGTGAGTCACTTAAACACAAGCCACTGGACCTCATTCTGTAATACTGTAAAGTAAGGAGGCTTCCTGGAGGATGCACACGACTCACAGCAGTAGCAAGTCCCTCTCATTTCAAGCCTTTACAGTTTCAGTCAATCTTTAACACTGTCGGTTGTTTTTTCTAAAATGTCAAACTAATTTACTGCCTGGGTTGAAGATTTCCCAAATCCTGGTTGCTCCAGAGCACCCCACAGCTTTGCACCTGTTCCTGCTATCTATTCAGTCTCCAGAGCATTAGGTTGGACCCTTCACATACCCCAGGGAATCAATGGCTTGCCGGAAATCGCTAATTTCTTTATTCTAACCACATCTAAAATCCTTTTCTTTTGCTAATGTCAATGGGTCAGGTCTTTCCTCTGCCTGGCCATCTTCCCTTGTCTCCGTGTAGCTTTGGATTGTTTCCCTCAGCCTCTTGTGTTAGAATAACCATGTAACTCTGCACACCTTTGTTGACAGACAAGACACTACCCCCACCTTGTCCCACTGCTCTGAAATAAAGATGCTGGATTTATTATTTCGTATGGAGGGAGAACTGCACCATGCAGCTTTATGACATTTAAAATTCGCACTTTATTCATGATATTCAAGACTTGCAGATTACCATCCTAGCTGCACTTCTGATGCTGTGATAAAATATCCCAACAAAAGGCAACGCAGGGAAGAAAGGGCTTATTGAGTTTAGGGTTTCAGGTGACAGTCAATCATTGCAGTAAAATCAAGGTGGGAACTTGAAGCAACTAGTCCCACTCCCAGTCGAGAACAGAAGTGAATGCAGGCTTACTCGTGCTCAGCTCCTCCTCTACGCCTAGACAGCCCAGCCTCTCATGTCAGGGAGCAGGGCCACCCACAAGGCCTGGGGCTTCCCACATCCATTATTGTAATTAAGACAGTTCCTCCCAGATAGGCCCACAGGCCATGCCAATCTAGACAGTTCTGCACGGAGACTCCCTTCCCAAGAAACTCTGGATTGTGTCAAGTTGACAGTTGAAACTAACCATCACAGGGCTGGAGAGATGGCTCAGTGGTTACAAGAACGTCTGGTTCTTACAGAGAATCAGAGTTTGGTTTCCAGCTCCACATTGGACAGCTTAAAAATGCCTGTGGCTTCAGCTCCAGGGGAATATGACTCCTGTAGCCTCCATGGATGCCCACATACATGTGCTCATACCCATACACAGACACACAAATGCACATACTTAAAAATAAGTCTTTAAAAAAACCTTAGCATCATTATTAATGATCGATTTTTGGGGGGGGGGTCTATCTTTCCACCAAGCTTAAATGTTTTGGTGAGAATGCTTCAAAACTCATCTATCTACTACGTGTTCAAAGATACATCTATTCTTTGAAAATATTTTCTAGACTTTTAGAATTGTATAGTATATCCATATTTTCCAAAGGAAAAGCTCAGATGCAGCCCTGATGTGATATTCTTAGCTCAGCAGTGAAATAACTGGATACGGAGCTAAAAAGAACAGCATGAAGCCCAGCTCTAAAAACTTAGTACTATTTTATGATACTTGTAGTTTAGAAGATTTCTGTTTTCTATTGCTTTATTTATCCTTTTCTTTTTCTTGTATTTTTATTGTGTGTGTGTGTGTGTGTGCGTCCGTGTGTGGTGTGTGTGTGTGTGTGTATGTGTGCATGTGTGTGTGTGTATGTGCATGCATCTGTGTGTGGTGTCTGCGTGTGTGTGTGCGTGTGCATGCGTCCGTGTGTGGTGTGTGTGTGGTGTGTGCGCGTGTGTGTGCATGCATCCATGTGTGGTGTGTGTGTGTGCGCATGTGTCCGTGTGTGGTGTGTGCGCGTGTGTGTGTGCATGTGTCCGTGTGTGGTGTGTGTGTGTGGTATGTGTGTATGTGTGCATGCATCTGTGTGTGGTGTGTGTGTGTGTGCATGCGTCCGTGTGTGGTGTGTGTGTGTGTGCATGCGTCTGTGTGCGGTGTGTGCACGTGTGTGTGGTGTGTGTGTGTGCATGCGTCCATGTGTGGTGTATGTGTGTGTGTGTGCATGAGTCCGTGTGTGGTGTGTGTGTGTGTGTGCATGCGTCTGTATGTGGTGTGTGTGTGTGCATGCATATGTGTGTGGTGTGTGTGTGCATGCGTCCGTGTGTGGTGTGTGTGTGTGTGTGTACATGCATCCGTGTGTGGTGTGTGTGTGTGCATGCGTCCGTGTGTGGTGTGTGTGTGTGTGTACATGCATCCGTGTGTGGTGTGTGTGTGTGTGTGCATGCGTCCGTGTGTGGTGTGTGTGTGTGTGTATGTGTGCATGAGTCCATGTGTGGTGTGTGTGTGTGTGTGTGCATGTGTCCGTGTGGTGTGTGTGTGCGTGTGTGTGTGCATGCGTCTGTGTGTGGTGTGTGTGTGTGTGTGTGTGCATGAGTCCGTGTGTGGTGTGTGTGTGTGTGTGTGCATGTGTCCGTGTGGTGTGTGTGTGTGTGTGTGTGTGCATGTGTCTGTGTGGTGTGTGTGTGCGTGTGTGTGTGCATGCGTCCGTGTGTGGTGTGTGTGTGTGTGTGTGTGTGTGTGTGTGTATGTGTGGGTGATGCTCTAGTTGTCTATTGCTGTAATAAAACACTCACCAAAACTAACTTGGGGAAGAAGGAGTTTGTTTCAGCCTGCATGCTTGCTCCCCCTGGCTTGCTCAATTACTTTTCTTATATGGCTCAGACCACCTTCCCGGGGTGGCACCACCCACAATGGTCTGGGCTGACCTTTATCTACCAGCAATCAAGAAAATGCCTCACAGGCAGACCCACAGGCTAGGCTGTGGAGAAGATTCTTCAGCTGACGTTCCCAGATGGCTCTAGTTTGAGTCAAGTTGATAAAAACTAACCAGCTCCAATGTGCTCGTGTCATGATGCCCGTGTGGAGATCAGAGGACAGCCTGCAGGAGTTGATTTACTCCCACCGTGTGATTCCGGTGGATTGAATTCAGGTGGTCAGGCTTGCCTGATGAGCCGTCTCACTGGCTCTCCCTGTCCTTTTCCAGGTCCACATTGCTGAGTTTTACTGGTCCATGGTTGGTTGTTCATTGGTTGTTACCTGTTTATCTTTGTCTACTTTCCTGTTGAAAATGTAGCTGGTGGAGAAGCAGAGAGAGGAGATGCTCAGCCAGGCACTGTCAGGGGTGGAAGAAGTAGGCGGTTCTTTCTTTAGTGTTGGGGAAGGGAATGGAGCACAAGGGTGTGGGTAACCTTGTCATCAGATAGTTGTTGCATGTGTAGAGGTGAGAAAATCAAGGTATTCCAACATCAGTGCCCGGGGCAACTGGCTGGTATGTCTCATTTGCACAATCTCCTATTGTTAGAAACATCTTGATAGGTGATTTCAGGACTGCCTGTGGAAGGCAATTTACCAGCTGTCTTCCATCTGTGAAGCTCTACAAGTTGAGAATTTTCTGCAAAAAGGAACTTGCTTGGAAATGCATCATGCCATCAGCACACAGCCACTTAGACAGGGAGTAAGTGCCGTGGCAAGTTTTCAAGGAGAAGGTTCATTTTTTAAATTTGGAATAATGAGACTGGAGCCTGGAGAAAAGGATGGCTCACATTAGCTCAGCTTCTCACTAGACATTTCATTCTAGCAAGTTTTCTGAAAAGGATCGCACTTGTTCTCCGTCACTTTTCCCTACCTGTCCAAATGGTAAATTTAGCCTTAAGGATTTTGTATGCCTGTGGAAGAGCTACTTAGCAAATCACCCATAGTACTTTGACCAAATTGTTTTCTCGGTCAGTTTTCAGAACATGCCTATGTACCTATCACAAAGGACATGTTCCCTCAAAAGTCTTTGAAAGACCTTTTCCTCTCTGGTAAAGGGTCCATTTTTAGTATATATTATTTGTTATTTTATACATGAATACAATATATTTAGATCATATTCACATCCCATGTCCCCTTCCAACTCCTCCCACATCCTCCTCCCAACTTTATGTCTTATTCGCTTTCCTTTTTTTTGTAGTCCACTGAGTATGTTAATGCCTCCCATTTGCTCATGAGTGTAGGGCCATTCACTGGAGCATCTATAGTGATGCTGACTGGCTTGATCCTGTGCAGGTCTTGTCCATAGCTGCTGGGAGCTCAAGAGTTGCAGCAGCCCTGCAGGGCTCAGAAGACCCTGTTTGATCTCTGACTCAGACAATCTTTCTGTCCCTCTTTAGTGATGTTGATGTGTATTTTTCTTATTAGCATGTAATCATTATTCAAAATGATGGATTTCATTATGACATTTTCATGTATGTATGTTAAAGAATTTGGTCATATTAACATCCCACGTCCCTTTCTTGTCCTCCCTTCCTCTCCTGTTTTTCTCAGCCTCCCTCTCTCCATGCACACACACACACACACACACACACACACACACACATACACACACTCACACGAACATATATATGTTTCTTCATTTTATGTAATAATATAATGCAAACCAGTCTACTGTCAGTGAATTTTTAATTCTTAAAAAGATTTATTTCTATCATGTATGTGTTTTGTCTGCATGCATATATGAACATCACATGTGTACATTACCTACAGAGGCCAGAAGAGGGCGTCAGACCCCCTGGAACTGAAGTTACAGATGTTCGTTGGCTAACATGTGGATGCTGGGAATCAAACCCAGGTCCTCTGCAAGAGGACCAGGTTCTCTTAACCACTGAGTCATCTCTCTAGCCCATTCCCCTTAAATTAATTAATAAGGAGTCCAGTATTTTTGGTAAAGTGTTGAGACAGGGTCTCACTTTGTGGTCCTGGCTAACCTCAATCCTGTAGCAATTCTCCTGCCTCAGCCTCCTGATTTCTGAAATTACAGGTGTAAGTCATCGTGGATTTGACACTTTGACCAACTGTACAGTTGACCTGCCTCTGAAGCTAAGAGGAAGCTAATGGCGTCCATCTTGTTCAGGGTTAAGAATCAGTTGTAATCGTACACTGTGAGAAATGTTTTAATTCCTTCTAACTGGGTGACTATACAAAGCCTAGCCAGGAAAATATAGCTCCCTTGAATTTGCAGCTGTGTGGGCAGGGATGAACAGGGGTATGTTGGGGTTGGCACAGACCTCACAAGCTTGAAAACAGTCTGAAAGATGAAGGTCTGATGTTTCTGGTCCAGAGACTCTGTTTTGGACATCAGACAGTAGAGATCACTTGAGCCACACAGGATACATGGAAAAGGAGTGACTGACAGGATCTTCCTCCTGGATGTCCATGTTTGAACACAAATGGGTGTATTGCAAGGCTAGGGCTGGGAGTCTGCAGAGAGCAGAAGCTAGAGATGCTGAGCACGGAGCTGGAATCTGAGAGAGTCCAGGGAACCAGATCCAGATGGAGACTTGCTCCTGCCAGGTGTGGTGTCAGAAACACGCATCTGAGATAAAATTTCCATGATTTCAAAACATTTGTAGAAATAGAGCCACGTAGGGCTTGAAGGAGGTCAGGGAGATGCTGGTGCAGACTCAGGGAGCTCAACTTTACATTTTTACTACCTTTTGTGCAAACTTGGAGGAACACACCTAGCCCGTGCTTCTTATTTAGTAAAAATGTGACCACCGTGAGTACATTCGGGTGTCTAAAAGGCATCTCCATGAGAAAAGCTTGAAGACCTGGAAACCTGTGGAGTCTGGTAGACATGTAGATGAAGGATAGGTCCTTCACAAGTGGATAGCAGGTTTTTAATATATGTCCATAAAACTGACTTGGACCCTGGTATTGAAACAGATGGTCTTATAGACAGCTTGGGTCGGAACAAAAAGAAATACAGCTTGCCACGAGCTTTTGCCTAGCATTCAAATGAGAACCGTGCCTGAGTCTGAATTCAGGGTTGAAATTTGACTGCAGGATGGCAGATGGCGGCCCTGCAAGTGTCTTAGTGCTGCACTTATACCCAAGGGCAGGCCCAGCATCTAACATGATGCTGGTGCTGTTGATACACATGGGTAGAGCCGTGTTCATGAGCAGGGAATTGCATAATGAGCCAAGTCAAAGGTTATTTTGCTTGTGTGATGACACTATCTCTGTTAAACATCTATTGAAGGGTCAGAAAACTTCCTGAGTTGTTCACTGCCAAACTGATGTTGTTCAGCAACATTTTCTTCTTTAGCTGGGTATCCTGATACCTGACGAACAATATGTACCAGAGGGATTTTGCTCCACCACTGCCTTTCTGAGGAGAAACAGAAAATTCCAGTCAACAGACATTCTCCATCTAATTGCTTCCACAATCACATTCCATGTGGCACAACTGCTCATCTGTAAGAGATGCTCTGCAACTCAGGATGATGCCCCTAGCATGGGCTGCAGCTGTGCCCACTGACTTCAGGTGCTCAGAAGTCTGACATATTTCTCAGCTCAGTATGGTGTAGCAAAAATACCCAGAGATTTTCTTAAGCTAGACATGGGCTTGAGTTCCAGTCCCATCAGCTTATACCAGTGATGGCCTAATCGTCATCATGTATCAATGGATATCATGTTGTTTAGGACAGTTATGGCTCTAACGGATGCTCCCAAGCACTAGTGGCTGCACACAAAGATGTTGATTTCATAGCTACAGTGTCTACTTGACCTGGGTTGATGGGGACTGCATACTGAAATCACGCATGACTCATGCTTTCGGAGGCTCTATCATTGTACGTTTCCCCACGGAACCATGGCAAAAAGGGACTCACGCATATTGTGCATGTGATCTTGGACCCGTCAGGTATGCCACATGCCACATTAGTCAGCCAAACCACATTGATGTGCCACATGTCAGAGTCATGGGAGAGTGCAGTCACACTGTGCACCCAGAAGGTGAGCACCACAGAACAGACATCCTAACTCCAAGGGTTGGTGTTTAATCATATGAGCCAAATATCTGGAGAGTAGGAGAGGGTCAATGAGTGAAATTACTATCAGAAGAACTAAGTTTGATCAAGGTAAATATGCACAGCTAGGATTTATAGGTAAGTGTGACAAAGTTAGCATATTCACCTACAGGCTTAACTAGTATCACTATGGTTGACTTTAATACAAGTTTTAAACCCAGTTTCAAGGCAAATGAGATTGTAAGTAATAAAGCCTATAGTTGATGGCTTCTGGGAAGGAGAATCTTTCTTCTTTGAAGGGTGGCCCCTGGCATGTTTCCCATGTGCCAGTGGATGGACTCACGCCCATGCATATAATTGAATACAGCACTAATCGGATTTAGTGGGTTATCATAAAACTGAAAAAATGAACAGATGCATTTGGGAGGGGCAGGTGTTGCGGGAACATGGAGGGAGTTGGAAGGGAAAATGGGCTACATAACCTTACATTTCATTGTATGCATATACAAAATTCTCAAAGAATAATTTTTTAAGTTCTGTCGCTTCTCCAAGGCTAGTGGAGAGGTTAGTGATGGCCACATCTGAGCAGCAGACCCAGACTGTGCCTGAATACCACGGTCCAGCAGGAGAAGCAGGCCAGCTAGCAACATCAAGCCTATCCGTGTACTCAATCAGTGCTTTAGAGCCTTGGAAAGCTCAGGGTAAACTTCAGTGGGAACCACAGTTTTGAATGTTACAGAAATCTCAATGAAAGTAGCACAGTGGCCCAGATCACCCCAAACAGAACAAGCTGTGGATAAATCAGAAAAAGCATGTCTGAAATGTATTTCTCAGTTTTTAAGAAAGGAGGCTTGACGAGGACATGAACCTTGAGTCAAAACTAGGAAGGAAGCATGCAGATAATTTGTGATCTGGAGCTTCTAAAGGTCTAAAGTTTGGAAATCCTGAAAAGAACATGAGGGAACTGGAAGATGGAAAACTGGGATCTGAGAGCCACACATTGCCCTCGACTGCGGAAGGGCCCAGAACTCTTATGAAATACAGTCTAGAAAAAATATCATCAAGCGAAGTATGTAAAGGGAGATACCCCTTTATTCCACAATTCTGAATAGAAAAATAAGAGCCAAAAAAAGTGTTCATCCGTTGAATTTGTAACCACGATTCTTTCTCAAACTGGTGTTGAGCCTTAATTTATACTGTCCAAAAGTTTCTGGAAAATTCAGAGGCTCCTCTACTACCTAGTGGAAATGAGTTCAAGTATTCTCTAGAGGAAAACTAAGGTTTGTGTTAAGATGCCAGAGGTTAAATCTGGCAGACAGTGAATCCAACATGAAAAAAGGAAAACACGCAAAGAACATTCATACAAACAACAGTGAAAGTGAAAAGACAGAAAACAGAACATGCAAATTTAACCAGCCGTCTCTGAAGTGCCGCTCAGGACCAAATCCTGACTGCTGCCCGGTTCTATAAACAAGGTGTGACTGCAAAGTAGCTTCATGATAGACTGACTGATCAGGGTTTATGAAGGCACGAAACCAGACATGCTTTTTATGCTTAGGAACAGCCGTAGATGTACACATGAAAATGCACAGCCAGTTAGCTATTAAAGCTGCTGAGTCAAAATTTACAATATAATTTCACAAATGAGGGTGGAAGTGGTGGGCACAGTGCAGTGAGGGGACTGAGAGAGGTCCTGAGCTAAGTCAGAGCCAAGGGGAATGATAGTTGCTCACTGTTAAGACATAAAAGTGCAAGCTTAGTAATGTATGTGCACATACATATTCATATATATGTAAACATACATGTATACATGTGCCTCTAAAGCATGGCTATCTAGGGTATTATGCATAGTAGTCTACATATATAGTATATGCAAGTATATTACACATATAATTGTTTTTCTATGTAATTGTAAGTTATGATATATTAATATGTATTAAGTATTATAAAGTCACTAGTACATCCTTCTGTGCACATCATAATCCTACTTTAAGGAGACTTGTGAGTTTCTTTTATATAGTTAATGTTTTTAGAAGAAAGTGATTTCTATAAGAAAGGCTTGATTGGCCTTAAGGTAGATATTTTTATAAAAATTTTCCAGTTCATTTATTTATATGTTTTATGTGTGAGTGTTTTACCTGCATGTAAAGATATCAGTTTCCCCGGGATTGGAGTTAATGATGTAGTTGCTATGTGGGTACTGGGAAGTGAGCCCTGGTCCTTGTAAGAGCAGTGAGAGCTCTTAACCACTAAGCCATCTCTCCAGCCCCAGATATTTTTACTTTTTATTGATTGTAACTTTTAGAGCAATATGGCTTTTATCTGTAGTGGTATTAACTCTCTTGTATAGAAAATGGAGGTCAGCTTCAGCCCTGAGTTCAAGAACAGGTTCTAGGATTTCTGTGTGTATGGAAAATGGCATGTCAGTAAATCGTAGGGTGATTTCAAGAAGCAATTCATATCAATCAGTTTTTGTTTCCTAGTAAAGAAAGCTGTATGGGTACAAGAGATGGCTCAGTGATTAAGAGCACTGGCTGCTCTTGCAGAGGACCCAAGTTCAGTTCCCAGCATCCAAATGGTGGCTAACGACAATATATAACTTCAGTTTCAGGGGACCTGACTCCCTCTTCTGGCTTCTATGGGCATGGCACACCTGGGTGCACTTATATACATACAGATGTACACCAAAAAACATAAACTATTAAAATAAGTAAATAAAAATTAAAAAAGAAAGCTGTGTGATCCCAAACAGATGAGATTTCAAAGATGATTGTTATTTGTGTTCAACTGAGTCAGCATCAAAAATTGAGATGTGGCTCAAGTCTGTCCAGTTACCTGTCAGCTATGTATTTATTACCTATTTATCTGTTTATGTATCATCTATCTATCTATCATATATCTATCTATCTATCTATCATCTATCTATCATCTATCTCTCTATCATCTATCTATCTATCAATCATCTATCATCTATCTATCATCTATCTATCTATCATCTACCTATCATCTATCTATCATCTGTCTATCATCTATCTATCTATCTATCTATCTGTCATCTATCATCTGTCTATCTATCTATCTATCTATCAATCATCTATCTATCATCTATCTATCATCTATCATCTATCTATCTATCATCTATCTATCATCTATCTATCTATCTATCTATCTATCATCTATCTATCTGTCATCTATCGTCTATCATCTGTCTATCTATCTATCATCTATCTATAATCTATCTATCATCTACTCTATCTATCTATCTACAATCTATCTATCTATCTATCCATCTATCTATATCTATCATCTATCTATCCATCTATCTATCCATCTATCCATCCATCTATCCATCCATCCATCCATCCATCTATCTGGCTATCCATGCATCCATCCACCCATCTGTCCATCTGTCTATCCATGCATCCATCTACCCATCTATCGTTCGTTCATCCATCCATCCGTCCATCCATCTGTCCACCCCCATCTATCTACCCACCCATTTATCCATCCATCCGTCCATCCACCTGTCCATCTCTTCATTGGTTTATGCATGCCTTCCACACCTACTGAACCTTTACTCTGCAGCAGTCCTCAGACCAGGGACTGGGATAAGGGATAATCTAAGTAATCTTTTTTT